>NC_069505.1:413917243-413969990 GCF_027579735.1 Bombina bombina
AGGGAAGGAATGGCTGCGAGACAGGCGGCCTTCTACCTTAGAAGAAGCAGCCAAATTGGCCGATGAACATTATGACTCCCGTCTTCACGAACCCATGAACTACCGAGCTCCAGCACGGGTCGAACCCAGAGAGGTTTACCGTGCACCCCCTCGTGCTGAATTCCGAGCCCCGGTGCCCACAGGGCCCGTCCGACACTCAGGACCACCCAATAACAGCTCTGAGCATCCCAGACCGACTTGCCACCGATGCAAGCAACCAGGGCATTTCATGGCTAGCTGCCCCCTTAATACGCACCAGACACCCAGGAATTACAATTACCCCTCTGGGTCCTATCGTCCGGCCCGGGCCCTCTGTGTTAACCAAGAGGCCCCTATGGAGGGATATGTGGGGCCGCTTCACGAGGCAGACCCTGTATATGCTGCCTCAGATAACCGCCAGCACCATCGGCAGAGGGTATGGCTCGAGGGGCGATCTACCGAGGGATTGCGAGACACAGGGGCTACTATCACGCTGGTTCAGAGTCATTTGGTGCCAGAGCACAAGCGATCCGGACAGACTGTGGCCGTTAGAGTGGCGGGGGAGGATGTGTACAAAATTCCAACAGCTAAAGTGCATCTTGATTGGGGAGCGGGAAAGGGGGCTGTGAACGTGGGCCTAATGGATAATTTACCTGCCGAAGTACTACTGGGCAACGATTTGGGCCCCATGACTTCTGCCTATGCTCCAGTATGCAACAACGAGGCGGACCCAGTGACTACACGGGCCCAAGCCCGGACGGAGCGAGAGCTCTCACCAGTGCGGGAGACACAGGTAAGACCTACCCCGACCTTGCCTGACAGGTTAGGCCCCATACCCTGGGACACCCCAGATGCTTTCGAGGCAGAGTCTAAGACTGACCCGACCTTACAAAAGTACCGGGAACGAGCAGAGACCGGAGGGGGCGGGGCAGATAACGAAACATTCTTATGGGAAAAAGGGAAACTATACCGCTGGACAGAGAAAAGGGGACAGCGTAGGCGACAGCTGGTAGTGCCCCACAAATACCGTCAAGAAATCCTCAAAATAGGCCACGACATCCCCTTAGCAGGCCACCTAGCCGTTACCCGTACCCTACACGGCATTACTCACACGTTCTTTTGGCCAGGGGTGCACGCTGACGTTAGAACTTACTGTAACACCTGCGATGTGTGTCAACGAGTAGGAAGGCGAGGCGATCACCCTAAAGCCCAGCTAGTAAATATGCCCATTGTAGAGGAACCCTTCAGCCGGGTTGCTATTGACCTAGTGGGACCACTGGCTACCCCTAGTCCCTCCGGTAAGCGATACATTCTTACCGTAGTGGACTACGCTACCAGGTACCCAGAGGCTGTCGCCCTATCCAACATACAAGCGGATACGGTAGCGAATGCACTAGTACAGGTGTTCTCCCGGGTAGGATTTCCAAAAGAAATCCTATCCGACCGAGGCACCCAATTTACGGCTGAATTGACCCAACAACTCTGGCAGGTTTGCAAAATTAAGTCCCTCCTGAGCTCCCCATACCACCCCCAGACGAACGGGCTGTGTGAGAGGTTCAATGGGACCCTCAAGCAAATGCTCAAGACGTTCACTCAGGAATACCGAGACTGGGAACGCTTCCTGCCGCACCTCCTATTTGCTTATCGGGAGGTGCCCCAGGAAACGACAGGGTTCTCTCCCTTCGAGTTGCTCTACGGAAGAAAGGTACGGGGACCCCTAAACCTGATCCGGGAGCACTGGGAGGGAGAGATGGAGGCTGACGGTGTCCCAATTGTGCCATACGTGCTGGAACTCAGGGACCGAATGGAGCAATTAGCCAAATCCGTGCGGGCTAATCTCCAGTTGGCCCAGAGAAGACAGAAAGTATGGTACGATCGGGGGGCCCGAAAGAGAATCTTCACCATAGGACAAAAGGTGTTAGTACTTAAGCCGGTGAAGACAGACAAATTGCAGGCGTCCTGGCAGGGTCCCTACCAGATCGTAGAGAAAAGGGGAGACACCACTTATGTGATAGCTAGCTGCCACGACAACAATCTTAGAAAGACATTCCATGTAAACATGCTCAAGGAATATTTTGAGCGACCAGAGAATGTGACGGCCGTATGTTGTTCCCCTCAGGAAGACCCCGACAGTTTACCCATTCCAGACCTATTAGAAAAGAGCCTCCCCACAGGTATAGTGGCGCAGGTTCAGATAGGGGACCGACTTAGCCCCACTGAAAGGGAGCAGCTCAACCAACTCCTCCAGTCCAAACACCTCACCTTCTCCCCGAAGCCAGGGTACACTACTTTAACCACCCACCAGGTAGATACTCCGGGACAAGCTCCCTTGCGCCAGGCTCCGTACCGAATCCCCGAAGCAGTTAGGACAGGAATGAAGAAGGAGATCGATGAGATGCTCCAGCTCAGGGTAATTGAGCCCTCCGATAGTCCCTGGGCCTCCCCAGTTGTCTTGGTGCCCAAGAAAGATGGGACCACCCGGTTCTGCGTAGACTATCGGAGGCTCAATGAAAATACCGTGACGGACGCTTACCCTATGCCCAGGGTAGACGAGCTACTCGATCGTATAGCCAGGGGAAATTACCTGACCACTATTGACCTCTGCAAAGGTTACTGGCAGATTCCCCTGGCCCCGGAGGCTATCCCCAAGTCGGCATTCGTCACCCCATTCGGCTTATATCAGTTTAGGGTAATGCCGTTTGGGATGAAGAATGCCCCAGCTACATTCCAGCGCTTGGTGGATAGGCTCCTGGATGGCTTCCAGAGTTTTGCTTGCGCCTACCTGGACGACATAGCGATCCACAGTGAGTCCTGGGAGGACCACTTAGCTCATGTGGGAATGGTTCTGGATCAGATCCGGGCTGCTGGCCTGACTCTGAAGCCAGAAAAATGCCACTTTGGGATGGCCGAGGTACAGTACCTGGGTCACCGGGTGGGGTGTGGAAAGCAGCGACCAGAGCCGGCCAAAATAGAAGCTGTCGCCAATTGGCCCACCCCCATCACTAAGACTCAGGTCCTAGCCTTCCTGGGCACGGCAGGGTACTATAGACGGTTCGTACCAGACTACAGCACACTTGCCAAACCCCTGACTGACTTGACCAAGAAGAACTTACCTCGACAGGTCCTGTGGTCTCCCCACTGTGAAACGGCTTTCCAGGCTCTCAAAAATGCTCTAATTAACGCTCCTGTCTTGGCGCCCCCAGCCCTTAACAAACGTTTTATCGTCCATACAGATGCTTCCATGTTCGGGCTGGGAGCCGTCCTCAGCCAAGTAGGCGAAGATGGAGGGGAGCATCCAGTTGCCTACATCAGCCGGAAGCTCCTGCCCCGCGAAGTCAGCTATGCAGCGGTCGAAAAGGAGTGTTTGGCTTTGGTGTGGGCATTAAAGAAATTGACTCCCTATTTATATGGTCAGGAGTTCACTCTGGTCACCGACCATAACCCGTTGGTGTGGCTGAACCGGGTCTCTGGAGATAACGGCAGGCTATTACGTTGGAGCTTATCGTTGCAAACCTTCAATTTCACCATTACTTACAGACCTGGAAAACAGAATGGCAACGCCGACGGGTTGTCCAGACAAACCGACCTCAGCCCCGCATAACCAGCGGTCTGGACAGCCTTAGTCTGCCCCGAAAAGGGGTCAGACCGTGTCTGCCAGAGTGTTCCACAGAAAGGGAGCACTGTTACAGAAGCATTAGTTATTTTGTTGTGAAGAGCTTATTTCCCAGCAGCAATGCCTGAACCAGCAAGCCAGCGCCTAAGAAGGGCTCCAAGAAAACCGTAACAAGTATCATTTCATAAAGAGTTAACTCTTTTTTTTCAGTTTAGAAACTATTGTCTAATCACCTCTGGAGCCAGACTGCTAATTGATAAGATGAACTTGTAAACTTGTTATCTTAAGTACTGTAATCCTATTGTGGCCTGTCAAAGGACAGTGCTCTCTATCTAAATGTGTGATGGGGGATTTTGTGCTTCCCCCCCTCTCCCCCTGGGAGTGCCCTGTGTGCATGTAACTGTTACGGTTGCCTCCAGGCTGGCTGGAAGTTGGACCGTAGAAAAGGATGCTCCTAGCGCTCACCAAAGGAGCAGCAGCACCGTAGACACTCTAACTGCTGCGTAGCCACCATAAGTAATGCAGACTCTATGAACCACCGCTGCTGGGCTGGTATCTCGCTGTCTGCTCTGCGCCCTGGACCTACGACCAGGCTCCAGTAGGTGAACCTCTTCCTTCTGTAGCAATCCCTGTAGCTAAGGGAGTATGAAAAACATAGCAATCCCTGTAGTGATATAAGTTGTATCCTACAAACATGAGTCAAAGCTTCAAGTTAGAGGGTCAACATAGGTCTGATGTGCTGGAGCACACAGCCTGCTTTTTATTGAGGTTACATGCAAACAGGACACTCTCAGGGGGAGGCATAAAATCCCCCATCACACATTTGATATTAGATAGACACTCCCTTTGACAGGCCACAACATTTATTTCAGCAGATAACATTACACACAATAAAACAATGCAGTCCACCTTATCACTACTAGCAGTCTGATTAGACAATGGGAAAGTTTATCACTAAACTTAATTAGAGCTGATCCCAGCAAACTTGTATTTAGAATGCTTCTTGAAGCTGAACAAAGTTATCTCTGTAGTTCTGACCGAAGGGTCTGTCACATAGCACTTAATGGCACACAATGAAATTGAACCAAGTGGGAGAAAGCCAGGGACAAGTCATTTCACAGGTCTGGGGACATAGTCTTAAAGGGGCATTGTTCACCAAAGTCACAATATGTCCCCAGACGGTTCTTAAAGGGCCACACACACCCAACAAAAGTCAATATGTCCTCAGGGGCACAATCTTCCAGGGGCCATAGTCATGTGGAAGGAGGCTGGCAAATAGGCTTCTCCAAAATCCAGGGAAGCAGGGCAATTTTCCATTTAAAGGGCCAGTTACAAACAGCAGTTTGTAACATATCTCCCCTTTTGGAGGGAGACTAACCAGGCACCTGACCTTCTGCCGGTCAGTGCCTAAGTTAGTCTCGCAACCCACCCACAAATAATCGTTAGCAGCAAAGTTGCCCCCCCACAATACGTAGTACTGGCCTGTAAGTTCCAGGTTGTAGGATGAAAGTGTAGCATCCTCGGCCTTCCTGGCGCAGCTGGGCAAATAGCTGATGGTACTTGGGGGGCAGAGGCCAGCGGCACTCTGCCCTGGTGCCAGCGCTTCTGCTGGGGTGAGGGGTTTGCAGGCCAGTTCTGTAACAAGGACAAGGTCTGTAGGGCAGAGGCCAGCAGCGCTCTGTCCTGATGCCAGCTCTTCTGCTGGGGGAATTGGGGCATAGTCCTGCCCGGTGGCAAAGGGAATGTGGGAGTCAGTGGGGGTTAACATCTCCACTGTTAACCCTGGGCCCAAGTTAGGAGTTAGCTGGGGAGGGTGAGATTGGCTTACCTCCTCCTCCTGATACTCCGGCGGCCGTTGGGAAGGGAGGTCGATGCTCTCAGCTTCCTGTAGAACATGCTGCGGCTGGGGAGAGAGACCGGTTGTCTCCTCTCCCTGGAAGGCACACTCCGGCTGGGGAGGGAGGTCGATGCTCTCCCCTCCCTGTAGCTGGGTCTGTCGCTGGGGATCTGGGCCGCCTGCCCAGCATCCCTGTAGGGCCGGTAGAGAGACTGCGGTCCCATCTCCACCTGCCTGCTGGGGGTCCTCCCAGGACCAGTCTATGAGGCCTGCTGCCTCTGGTATCTCTGGTTGGGGTTGGGGAAGGAGACCGGTTGTCTCTTCCCTCTGCACAGTATACTGCCGCTGGGGAGGGAGGTCGCTGCTCTCCTCTCCCTGTGGAACATGCTGCGGCTGGGTAGAGAGAGCAGGTGTCCATACCCTCAAACTCCACAGTTGGCGCTCAAAGGCTCGTGCCGCTTCGTTCTCAGTAGCCAATTCCCGGATGAGGCGACTGACTACCTCCTGTGCAGGGTCTGGACCATATCGGACTAGCCGCCTCTTTACCTCTGGAACGAAATCAGCGCCCTCATAGCGACGGATCAGGTTGAGGTGCTCTTCACAGGGTTCTGACCAGTGTCTTGTCAGCTCCATGCTGCTGTAGGTAGGGACGCTGCGCAGTGGCTAGCGTTGCCCTCAATTACTCTCCTACGATACCAGTGCTGTTGTGGTGCTGCTCCTTGCGCTAGGACGCGATCCCACCGCTGCCGCCAAATGTTACGGTTGCCTCCAGGCTGGCTGGAAGTTGGACCGTAGAAAAGGATGCTCCTAGCGCTCACCAAAGGAGCAGCAGCACCGTAGACACTCTAACTGCTGCATAGCCACCATAAGTAATGCAGACTCTATGAACCACCGCTGCTGGGCTGGTATCTCGCTGTCTGCTCTGCGCCCTGGACCTACGACCAGGCTCCAGTAGGTGAACCTCTTCCTTCTGTAGCAATCCCTGTAGCTAAGGGAGTATGAAAAACATAGCAATCCCTGTAGTGATATAAGCTGTATCCTACAAACATGAGTCAAAGCTTCAAGTTAGAGGGTCAACATAGGTCTGATGTGCTGGAGCACACAGCCTGCTTTTTATTGAGGTTACATGCAAACAGGACACTCTCAGGGGGAGGCATAAAATCCCCCATCACACATTTGATATTAGATAGACACTCCCTTTGACAGGCCACAACATTTATTTCAGCAGATAACATTACACACAATAAAACAATGCAGTCCACCTTATCACTACTAGCAGTCTGATTAGACAATGGGAAAGTTTATCACTAAACTTAATTAGAGCTGATCCCAGCAAACTTGTATTTAGAATGCTTCTTGAAGCTGAACAAAGTTATCTCTGTAGTTCTGACAGAAGGGTCTGTCACATAGCACTTAATGGCACACAATGAAATTGAACCAAGTGGGAGAAAGCCAGGGACAAGTCATTTCACAGGTCTGGGGACATAGTCTTAAAGGGGCATTGTTCACCAAAGTCACAATATGTCCCCAGACGGTTCTTAAAGGGCCACACACACCCAACAAAAGTCAATATGTCCTCAGGGGCACAATCTTCCAGGGGCCATAGTCATGTGGAAGGAGGCTGGCAAATAGGCTTCTCCAAAATCCAGGGAAGCAGGGCAATTTTCCATTTAAAGGGCCAGTTACAAACAGCAGTTTGTAACAGTAACCTTAATAAAAAGCAGGCTGGGCATCCCAGTCCTGAGTTCTTGTTTGACCCTCAATCGCAGCGTTGACTCGTTTTGTGGGCAGAAGGGTATCCTAGCTGTACTGCAGCTAAGGGAGATTATTCTATATTTGCGAGACTCATATAGAATACTATGGAAAGCAGCTTCTCCCCTCTTTAGCAATAGGGATCCAGGCTACTAAGCGGTCCATCTCTCAGCGAGACTAAGGGTAACCGTAACAAAAAGAAATACTTTAAATTCATACGCCTAGATTTAGAGTTTTGTCGGTAAAAAGCTGCGTAGCTATCGCTGCTTTTTTTGCCAACGCACCCTTCCAACAACGCTGGTATTTAGAGTTGTCTGAGGGGCTGCGTTAGGCTCAAAAAAGGGTGCGTTGAGCCTAACTTAGCTCCACTTCAACCCTCAATACCAGCGTTGCTTACGGTAGCGGTAAGCTGGGAAAACATGCTCATGCACGATTTCCCCATAGGAAACAATGGGGCATTTTGGGCTGAAAAAAAACCTAACACCTGCAAAAAAGCAGCGTTCAGCTCCTAACGCAGCCCCATTGTTTCCTATGGGGAAACACTCTCTAAATCTGCACCTAACACCCTAACATGTACCCCGAGTCTAAACACCCCTAATCTTACACTTATTAACCCCTAATCTGCCGCCCCCGCTATTGCTGACACCTGCATTATACTATTAACCCCTAATCTTCCGCTCCGGACACCGCCGCAACCTACATTATAGCTATGAACCCCTAATCTACTGCCCCTAACACCACTGACCCCTATATTATATTTATTAACCCCTAATCTGCCCCCCAACGTCACCGCTACCTTACCTACACTTATTAACCCCTAATTTGCCGACTGGACCTCGCCGCCACTATAATAAATGTATTAACCCCTAAACCGCCGCACTCCCGCCTCGCAAACACTAGAATAAATAGTATTAACCCCTAATCTGCCCTCCCTAACATCGCCGCCAACTGCCTACAATTATTAACCCCTAATCTCCCGTCCGCACCGTTGCCGCTACTTAGTTATTAACCCCTAAACCTAACTCTAACCCTAACCCTAACACCCCCCTAACATAAATATAATTTATATTAAACGAAATAATATTCCTAAAATTAACTAAATTATTCCTATTTAAAACTAAATACTTACCTATAAAATAAACCCTAATATAGCTACAATATAATTAATAATTACATTGTAGCTATTTTAGGATTTATATTTATTTTACAGGCAACTTTGTATTTATTTTAACTAGGTACAATAGCTATTAAATAGTTATTAACTATTTAATAGCTACCTAGTTAAAATAAATACAAAATTACCTGTAAAATAAATCCTAACCTAAGTTACAATTAAACTTAACACTACACTATCATTAAATTAATTAAATAAATTACCTACAATTACCTAAAATAAAATACAATAAAATAAACTATTCTATAATACAAAAACAAACAAACACTAAATTACAAAAAATAAAAAAGAATTACATGCAGTTTAAACTAAAAGGGCTTTTTGCGGGACCTTGCCCCAAAGTAATCAGCTCTTTTGCCTTAAAATAAAATACAATACCCGCCCCCCAACATTACAACCCACATACCCCTACTCTAACCCACCCAACCCCCCTTAAATAAAACCTATCGCTAACCCCTTGAAGATCATCCTACCTTGAGTCGTCTTCACTCAGCCAAGCCGAATTCTTCATCCAAGGTGCGCAGAGGAGGTCCATCATCTGGTAGAAGTCTTCATCCAAGCAGGGCAAGAAGAGGTCCTTCATCCGTTAGAAGTGTTCATCCAGGCGGTGTCTTCAATCTTCATCCATCAGGAGCGGAGCCATCTTCAAAGGAGCCGACGTGGAGCCATCCTCTTTTACCGACGGACTAACGATGAATGAAGGTTCCTTTAAGGGACGTCATCCAAGATGGCGTCCCTTCAATTCCGATTGGTTGATAGAATTCTATCAGCCAATCGGAATTAAGGTAGAAAACATCTGATTGGCTGATGCAATCAGCCAATCAGATTGAAGTTCAATCCGATTGGCTGATCCAATCAGCCAATCGTATTGAACTCGCATTCTATTGGCTGATCGGAACAGCCAATAGAATGCGAGTTCAATACGATTGGCTGATTGGATCAAGGTAGGATGATCTTCAGGGGGTTAGCAATAGGTTTTTTTAAGGGGGGTTTGGGTGGGTTAGAGTAGGGGTATGTGGGTGGTGGGTTGTGAAGATCATCCTACCTTGAGTCGTCTTCACTCAGCCGAGCCGAATTCTTCATCCAAGGTGCGCAGAGGAGGTCCATCATCTGGTAGAAGTCTTCATCCAAGCAGGGCAAGAAGAGGTCCTTCATCCGTTAGAAGTGTTCATCCAGGCGGCGTCTTCAATCTTCATCCATCAGGAGCGGAGCCATCTTCAAAGGAGCCAACGCGGAGCCATCCTCTTCTACCGACGGACTAACGATGAATGAAGGTTCCTTTAAGGGACGTCATCCAAGATGGCGTCCCTTCAATTCCGATTGGCTGAATTAAGGTAGAAAACATCTGATTGGCTGATGCAATCAGCCAATCAGATTGAAGTTCAATCCGATTGGCTGATCCAATCAGCCAATCGTATTGAACTCGCATTCTATTGGCTGATCGGAACAGCCAATAGAATGCGAGTTCAATACGATTGGCTGATTGGATCAAGGTAGGATGATCTTCAGGGGGTTAGCGATAGGTTTTTTTAAGGGGGGTTTGGGTGGGTTAGAATAGGGGTATGTGGGTGGTGGGTTGTAATGTTGGGGGGGTATTTTATTTTCAGGCAAAAGAGCTGATTACTTTGGGGCAAGGCCCCGCAAAAAGCCCTTTTAAGGGCTGGTAAAGAGCTGATTACTTTTGTATTTTAGAATAGGGAAGGGAATTTTTTATTTTGAGGGGCTTTTTTTATTTTATTAGGAGGCTTAGATTAGGTGTAATTAGTTTAAACTGCTTGTAATTCTTTTTTATTTTTTTGTAATTTAGTGGGGGGGTTTTTGTGTTATAGAATAGTTTATTTTATTGTATTTTATTTTAGGTAATTGTAGGTAATTTATTTATTTAATTTAATGATAGTGTAGTGTTAGGTTTAATTGTAACTTAGGTTAGGATTTATTTTACAGGTAATTTTGTATTTATTTTAACTAGGTAGCTATTAAATAGTTAATAACTATTTAATAGCTATTGTACCTAGTTAAAATAAATACAAAGTTGCCTGTAAAATAAATATAAATCCTAAAATAGCTACAATGTAATTATTAATTATATTTTAGCTATATTAGGGTTTATTTTATAGGTAAGTATTTAGTTTTAAATAGGAATAATTTAGTTAATTTTAGGAATATTATTTTGTTTAATATAAATTATATTTATGTTAGGGGGGTGTTAGGGTTAGAGTTAGGTTTAGGGGTTAATAACTTTATTATAGTAGCGGCGACAGTGTGGGCAGGAGATTAGGGGTTAATAATTGTAGGTAGGTGGCGGCGAGGTTAGGGAGGGCAGATTAGGGGTTAATAAAATTTATTCTAGTGTTTGCGAGGCGGGAGTGCGGCGGTTTAGGGGTTAATACATTTATTATAGTGGCGACGAGGTCCGGTCGGCAGATTAGGGGTTAATAAGTGTAGGTAAGGTAGCGGCGACATTGGGGGGGGGCAGATTAGGGGTTAATAATAATATAGGGGTCAGCAATGTTAGGGGCAGCAGATTAGGGGTTCATAGCTATAATGTATGTGGCGGCGGTGTCCGGTCGGCAGATTAGGGGTTAAAAAATGTTTTTTTTAGTGGCGGCGATGTGGGGGGGCCTCGGTTTAGGGGTACATAGGTAGTTTATGGGTTTTAGTGTAATTTAGAGCACAGTAGTTAAGAGCTTTATATTCCGGCGTTAGCCATAAAGCTCTTAACTACTGGCTTTTTTTTGCGGTTGGAGTCTTGTCGGTAGAGGCTCTACCACTCACTTCTCCCAAAACTCCAAATACCAGCGTTAGGCAGATCCCATTGAAAAGATAGGATACGCAATTGGCGTAGGGGGATCTGCGGTATCCTGGAATCGCTGTAGGGAAGTGAGCGGTAGACCTGTACCTGCCTGACTCGCCAAAAGCAGCGTTAGGAGCCCTTAACGCTGCTTTTGACGGCTAACGCAGAACTCTAAATCTAGGTGATATTAAATTATATTAAAAAGGATATTGCATGTCTCAAGGTATTTGACTGGGAAAGAAAGTGCAGGGCAAATAGCCCTGAGCGTAGCTAAGGGTTAAGGCCTGGTTGAGTGAGTGCTGCTGCGATGTGTGTATTGTTACAATGTTGCATTGTTTTGGGAGGGGTTTACCAACCTTATATATGGGATGTGCAGGGATTCCACTTCCTCTTTGTTCCTGTGGATCCCTGGAAGATATTTCTATATCACAGCTTGCAGCAGCATTTCCAATGGAAGGCGAACCTGTGGAATGGGAAGAGATGGAGTTTGAGGACGTTGATTGGGTCGCACCATCCCCATCAGGGACTGTTACGGTGGGTCAGGGCCATGTGTCTGGGTTATATCTCCCTGTTTTTTCCTCGGGGGGGGGGAGGGTAGCCCTAACCTATTCCCTTCTCCTGCATGGGAGAATCGGGTAGTAGATGATGGGCCTGGGCAGGCTTATCAGCCAGTCGGCTCGGATGGTCAGTCTTTGGGGGGTGTTGGGCCTGAGGGGCATGTAGGCATAGGCCTTAGGCAAGGATGTCAAGGAGTAGGGCCTAGGGGGTCCCAGGGAAGTTCTGGGTTTTGTTCTGAGGGTTCCGGTAGCATAGTTGGTGGTTCCGGAGTAGGCCTTAGGCAGGGGCCTATAGTTTTAGGGTGAGGGGAGTCCCAAGGGGGTTCTGCGGTTGCCTCTGGGGAGGGTTCCGGTGGCGTTGGTAGTGGGAGCAGTGCGGCCTTACCTGCGTCGGTAGTCCTTTCCGGGGAATCTGTGGCGGCGGCGGTGGCCCTCTTGCAGTCCTTGGCGATGGTCCTCGCGGGTGCGTCTTTGGGTGCGGCGGTACTCCAGTCCCAGGCTGCGGTCCCTCGTGGTGCGCAGGCCTCCAGTCCGTCTTCTCAGATTTCCCCATCCAAGATGGCTGCCGCGCTCCGACGTTACTTCCGGTGACGTCACTTCCACCCGCGGCACTCGTATTTTGGCCAGCGAACTGAGTGGATCGTTCCCCCCTGGCTCCGATGGTAAGAAGGGAGCACCTCGGGGGGGGGGGGGAACAGCTCTTGGGGGCAAGCAAGTTAGGCCTGGGGGGGCGCATTCCAGGCCAGCTCAGGGTATGGCAGTACAGAGTCAGGGGGCAAATTTGATTGATGATGCGGGGCAGCAAGGCCCCCGGGGGGCACCCCGGGGATGGCGCAGCAATGTGTGCGCACAGAGCTTCGGTAGTGGCCAACAATAAAGGAGGGGAGGCCGATAGGGCACCCTCCTCATGCTTGCGGCCTACTTCAGGTGGGGGCAAGGCCAAGGCGGCCCCCGCGCACGCTGGGGCGCAAGGTAAAGGAAAGGCCCCCATGGCTAGAGCCGCACATAAGGGGTCTGGCATGACACAGGGCTTAGGTGGTGATACAGCTGAAGTGGAACCACAAGCAGAAGGCCTGCAGGGTACGGTGACGCCCAGCAGGACCTCACCGGCCAGGTCAGGGCAGATAGCCATGAGAGGGGCAGTGAAGAGGGGCCATGCTAGTATTAGCGATAGCCCTAGTGAAGGCCTAGAAGGCCCTGAGAGGGGGTCGGCAAGACAGGCCAGGGTAGCGAGGTCACAAGGGCGGGGCAGGACTGTGAGATTTCAGGAGGATTATGCATCTGGGCAGGCCGCTAGTACGGATGACGATGGCAGCTTGCCATATGGTGTGAGTGATAGTGACCATGAAGGGTATCAGGAATTTGGGGTTGGGGAGGATAGGGAGGAAGCGGCTGGCTCTTCCCGAGGTACTCCCCTCTTGGCTTCTGTTTTACAGGTACCCATGGCATCCTCATCCAGCAGAGACATGGCGACTCAGAGTTCCAGGGCTCTCGTGCCTATAGCGGTGGCGACACGTGCGGGTGATAGCAGCACTTCTGGACCCGGCCAGGCCCCTTTGGGTACTTCATCTGGTGAGTGCCAACTTGGTTTGCCTAGGGGGCGGTGTGACTTCTCCAGTTCTAGTGGGTTGGCTCCGGGTCTGACATAGATGGGTCCCTGGGGTTGCATACGAAAGGACACAGGAGCTGATGTAAAGAAAAACGAGTAGAGGCAATCCTGGGGAGGGTAATGCCAGTAGCGTGGCTCAGTCATCTCAACTCCTAGGGGTCCCTGGGGGGTCACCACAGGCAATGAATAGGAAAGCAGCAGTGCATGGGGATACTCACTCGTGCCAGGTACACAGCTTGCATGCCCACCTCAAGTCAAAGATGGTGAAGCGTATCCAGGATGGTAAGTACGTTAACATGTTTGAGTTATCTGCAGAGGCATTTAAATTTAAGGAAATGGCGGAGGATGGTACGGGCCCTAAAAAATTTAGGCGGCCTGATACACTGGAGGAACGGCATCTGTGTTTCTGGGTATACGCCACATGCTATTTAGAGAGGTTTCCCGATCAGTGTATGGCATTATTTAAGTATGTTATCACCATTGATGCAATACATTAGAAGTTTGCTGACGGTGCTTGGAGGGATGGGCAACCCATTGCTAGTCTTTGGGACTATAGACTTACACCTCTGGGTGCATTTTGATGCAGAAAGGAGGGCACAGGGAGGCTCAGGGGTAGTGACTCCGGGGAACAGGCAGACATTGCGCTTTCAACGGCGACAAGGGTGTGTGTGCTGGCACTACCAGGATAAGGCGTGTGAGCAGGGCACATGTTGCACGTTCAAGCATGTCTGCAGCGGGCAACACCCCGGGGCAGATTGCTCCAAGAAGCGGTACACCCAAACTGATCGGTTCGGGTCTAAGGGAAGTGCTGGGGGTAAGGGCGGATTCGCCTCTTAAGGTTCATATTATCAGTAGATGGTTGAGCAAGTACCCGGACAGGGCAGCTGCTCAATTGTTGGATGGTGGCCTGCGTAGGGGTTTTATTATTCCCGTAGCAGGTCGGGTATTGTGGTCACGGGTCAGGAAGAACCTGAAATCAGTCTCTCAGTACCCAGAGGCAGTCAGGGAGAAGTTGGGGAAGGAAGTGGCCCTGGGCAGAGTTGCAGGCCCTTTCAGTGACTTGCCAATGCCGGACTTGGTAATTTCCCCGCTAGGGGTGGTTCCCAAAAAGGAAACGGGTAAGTTTCGGCTTATACAGCATCTTTTCTATCCGAAAGGGCAGTCGGTGAACGACGCCATTCCAGAGGAGTTGAGCTCGGTCCATTACCAGTCGTTTGACAACGCGCTGGCTATGGTCAAGGAAAGGGGCTCTGGGGCCTTGATGGCAGAATTAGACATAGAATCCGCGTTCCGGCTTCTCCCAATTCAACCATCATCCTTCAGGCTGATAGGGTGTTGGTTTGAAGGGGGTTACTACGTGGACCGTTGTCTTCCCAGGGGCTGTTCAATATCCTGCGCATATTTTGAGGCATTTAGTACTTTCCTCCACTGGGCGGTGGTCTCGGCAGCAGGAAGTGACAGGGTAGCGCACTATTCGAATGATTTCCTTCTGGTTGGGTCTGCTTATTCGGGGGAATGTGCCTCCTTGATGAACGTCATGAGGTTCATGATGGACAGGTTTGGAGTTCATCTGGCTGAGGATAAGACGGAGGGACCTTGCACGTGTCTGACGTTTCTGGGCATAGAAATTGACTCGGTTGCAGGGGAATGCAGGCTGCCTAAGGAAAAGGTGGCCAAAATGCTGGCGACGGTTCGCGCTATGGCTTCAGCGCGAACGTGTTCGTTGAGGGAGCTGCAGTCGCTCCTCTGTCTCCTGAACTTTGCGGGGAGAGTTATCCCATGGGGTAGGGTGTTTAGCAAACTGTTAGAGCAGAAGTTCGGCGGAGGCAAGACAGTATCATTACGCATCTGCATCATGGGGGATCTCGTGGCAGATTTACAGGTTTGGGAACGGTTTTTGCAAGATTTTAATGGCATCTGCATGTGGCGAGGTGACCCAGTATCTAATCAATCATTGCATCTGTTCACAGATGTCGCTGGCGCATCTGGGTACGGTGCTTACTTTGAAGGAGCATGGAGTGTAGGGCTCTGGCCGTCTGAGTGGGCGGGCCGAGGGCTTACACGCAACCTTTGCTTCCTGGAGCTGTTCCCCATCTTAGTTGCAGTTGAGCTGTGGGGTCACCTGTTTTGCAACAGGGCTGTGATTTTCTGGATGGATAATCTCAGCGTGGTTTTTGCCATTAACAGACTTGAGCTGTGGGGTCACCTGTTTTGCAACAGGGCTGTGATTTTCTGGATGGATAATCTCAGCGTGGTTTTTGCCATTGTTACAGAAGCATTAGTTATTTTGTTGTGAAGAAACTTATTTCCCAGCAGCAATGCCTGAACCAGCCAAGCCAGCGCCTAAGAAGGGCTCCAAGAAAACTGTAACAAGTATCATTTCATAAAGGGTTAACTCTGTTCAGTTTTGAGAAAACTATTTTCTGAGGCAGGTTTCCTAGCATATTGTGTACTGTAATTAAGTTTGTGATAAGCATTCACTGCTAGGTGATAAGAAGGACTCAATTGTTTTCTTGTGTGTACTTGTTATCTGCGGTGGCCTGTCCAAGGGCTTTGTCTAAATGTGTGATGGGGGATTTTATGCTTCCCCCCCTGGGAGTGCCCTGTGTGCATGTAACCTAAATAAAAAGCAGGCTGGGCATCCCAGTCCTCAGTTCTTGGTTGTCCCTCAATCGCAGCGTTGACTCGTTTTTGTGGGCAGAAGGGTATCCTAGCTGTACTACAGCTAAGGGGGATTATTCTACATTTGCGAGACTCATATAGAATACTATGGAAAGCAGTTTCTCCCCTCTTCAGCAATAGGAATCCAGGCTACTAAGCGGTCCATCTCTCAGCGAGACTAAGGGTAACCGTAACATTTGGCGGCAGCGGTGGGATTTTTCCTGGATTTCCTAGGAGAGGTACAGAACGGATGGAGAGCGCTTACGAAAAATTGAAGCGTACAACCCTAAAGGATTTACTTGAAAGCAGAGGGGGGTACGCCAGCAACCGGCCGAGGAGAGAGCTGATCGCAGAATTGACCGAACTGGATCAGAGCTTCACAATGGCGGAAACACCGACCACGATTAGTGACAAAAAAACCAGGATTGTTCGGGAGAGGCTCTCACTGTACGGGCCGAACCCCTCCATGGAATTGGTACGGCAGTTGATGGCGGAAGCGGACAAGGATATACGAGAGACTCGAGCCCACGAACTCAACCTAGCGAACGCACACCGCAATGCTGAAGCCCCGCAGGTAATCATCCCTGTCGAAAATGCTGGGAGGCCCAAGATACCCTATGCGGCATTTCGACCCTTCCTAGAGAGCGAGACAGGGATTGATGAATATTTGGCGGACTTCGAAAGGCAATGTGCCCTGCACCAGATTCCCAACAGGGAGTGGCCCACAATATTGTCTGGGAAACTATCCGGGCGAGCCCTGGAAGCCTTTCGTACTCTGGGTGCTGAGGAAGTGACACAGTATGAGCTAGTTAAGGAGACACTGTTGCGACGGTACGCAGTAACTCCGGACGCGTATCGCCGACAGTTTCGGGGCACGAAAAAGAAGCCTAACGATACCCATATGGAATGGGCGCACCGAATGCGGAGAGCGGCAAATCACTGGATGAGCGGAAGTAAAGCGATGACTGGTGAGGAAATTTTACAATTGTTTCTCTTAGAACATTTTTATAATGGCATGGAACAGCAAGGGAAGGAATGGCTGCGAGACAGGCGACCCTCTACCTTAGAAAAAGCAGCCAAATTGGCCGATGAACATTATGACTCCCGTCTTCACGAACCCAGAGAGGTTTACCGTGCACCCCCTCGTGCTGAATTCCGAGCCCCGGTGCCCGCAGGGCCCGCCCGACACTCAGGACCACCCAATAACAGCTCTGAGCGTCCCAGACCGACTTGCCACCGATGCAAGCATCCAGGGCATTTCATGGCTAGCTGCCCCCTTAATACGCACCAGACACCCAGGAATTACAATTACCCCTCTGGGGCATATCGTCCGGCCCGGACCCTCTGGGTTAACCAAGAGGCCCCTATGGAGGAATATTTGGGGCCGCTTCACGAGGCGGACCCTGTATATGCTGCCTCAGATAACCGCCAGCACCATCGGCAGAAGGTATGGCTCGAGGGGCGATCTACCGAGGGATTGAGAGACACAGGGGCTACTATCACGCTGGTACAGAGTCATTTGGTGCCGGAGCACAAGCTATCTGGACAGACTGTGGCCGTTAGAGTGGCAGGGGGGGATGTGTACAAAATTCCAACAGCTAAAGTGCATCTTGATTGGGGAGCGGGAAAGGGGGCTGTGAACGTGGGCATAATGGATAATTTACCTGCCGAAGTACTACTGGGCAATGATTTGGGCCCCATGACTTCTGCCTATGCTCCAGTATGCAACAACGAGGCGAACCCAGTGACTACACGGGCCCAAGCCCGGACGGAGCGAGAACTCTCACCAGTGCGGGAGACACAGGTAAGACCTACCCCGACCTTGCCTGACATGTTAGGCCCCATACCCTGGGACACCCCAGATGCTTTCGAGACAGAGTCTAAGACTGACCCGACCTTACAAAAGTACCGGGAACGAGCAGAGACCGGAGGGGGCGGGGCAGATAATGAAACATTCTTATGGGAAAAAGGGAAACTATACCGCTGGACAGAGAAAAGGGGACAGCGTAGGCGACAGCTGGTAGTGCCCCACAAATACCGTCAAGAAATCCTCAAGATAGGCCACGACATCCCCTTAGCAGGCCACCTAGCTGTAACCCGTACCCTACACCGCATTACTCACACGTTCTTTTGGCCAGGGGTACACGCTGACGTTAGAACTTACTGTAACACCTGCGATGTGTGTCAACGAGTAGGAAGGCGAGGCGATCACCCTAAAGCCCATCTAGTAAATATGCCCATTGTAGAGGAACCCTTCAGCCGGGTTGCTATTGACCTAGTGGGACCACTGGCTACCCCTAGTCCCTCCGGTAAGCGCTACATTCTTACCGTAGTGGACTACGCTACTAGGTACCCAGAGGCTGTCGCCCTATCCAACATACAAGCGGATACGGTAGCGAATGCACTAGTACAGGTGTTCTCCCGGGTAGGATTTCCAAAAGAAATCCTATCCGACCGAGGCACCCAATTTACGGCTGAATTGACCCAACAACTCTGGCAGGTTTGCAAAATTAAGTCCCTCCTGAGCTCCCCATACCACCCCCAGACGAACGGGCTGTGTGAGAGGTTCAATGGGACCCTCAAGCAAATGCTCAAGACGTTCACTCAGGAATACCGAGACTGGGAACGCTTCCTGCCGCACCTCCTTTTTGCTTATTGGGAGGTGCCCCAGGAAACGACAGGGTTCTCTCCCTTCGAGTTGCTCTACGGAAGAAAGGTACGGGGACCCCTAAACCTGACCCGGGAGCACTGGGAGGGAGAGATGGAGACTGACGGTGTCCCCATTGTGCCATACGTGCTGGAACTCAGGGACCGAATGGTGCAATTAGCCAAATCCGTGCGGGCTAATCTCCAGTCGGCCCAGAGAAGACAGAAAGTATGGTACGATCGGGGGGCCCGAAAGAGAATCTTTACCATAGGACAAAAGGTGTTAGTACTTAAGCCGGTGAAGACAGACAAATTGCAGGCGTCCTGGCAGGGCCCCTACCAGATCGTAGAGAAAAGGGGAGACACCACTTATGTGATAGCTAGCTGCCACGACAACAATCTTAGAAAGACATTCCATGTAAACATGCTCAAGGAATATTTTGAGCGACCAGAGAACGTGACGGCCGTATGTTGTTCCCCTCAGGAAGGCCCCGACAGTCTACCCATTCCAGACCTATTAGAAAAGAGTCTCCCCACAGGTATAGTGGCTCAGGTTCAGATAGGAGACCGACTTAGCCCCACTGAAAGGGAGCAGCTCAACCAACTCCTACAGTCCAAACACCTCACCTTCTCCCCGAAGCCAGGGTACACTACTTTAACCACCCACCAGGTAGATACTCCGGGACAAGCTCCCTTGCGCCAGGCTCCGTACCGAATCCCCGAAGCAGTTAGGATAGGAATGAAGAAGGAGATCGATGAGATGCTCCAACTCAGGGTAATTGAGCCCTCCGATAGTCCCTGGGCCTCCCCAGTTGTCTTGGTGCCCAAGAAAGATGGGACCACCCGGTTCTGCGTAGACTATCGGAGGCTCAATGAAAAGACCGTGACGGACGCTTACCCTATGCCCAGGGTAGACGAGCTACTCGATCGTATAGCCAGGGGAAATTACCTGACCACTATTGACCTCTGCAAAGGGTACTGGCAGATTCCCCTGGCCCCGGAGGCTATCCCCAAGTCGGCATTCGTCACCCCATTCGGCTTATATCAGTTTAGGGTAATGCCGTTTGGGATGAAGAATGCCCCAGCTACATTCCAGCGCTTGGTGGATAGGCTCCTGGATGGCTTCCAGAGTTTTGCTTGCGCCTACCTGGACGACATAGCGATCCACAGTGAGTCATGGGAGGACCACTTAGCTCACATAGGAATGGTTCTGGATCAGATCCGGGCTGCTGGCCTGACTCTGAAGCCAGAAAAATGCCACTTTGGGATGGCCGAGGTACAGTACCTGGGTCACCGGGTGGGGTGTGGAAAGCAGCGACCAGAGCCGGCCAAGATAGAAGCTGTCGCCAATTGGCCCACCCCCATCACTAAGACTCAGGTCCTAGCCTTCCTGGGCACGGCAGGGTACTATAGACGGTTCGTACCAGACTACAGCACACTTGCCAAACCCCTGACTGACTTGACCAAGAAGAACTTACCTCGACAGGTCCTGTGGTCTCCCCACTGTGAAACGGCTTTCCAGGCTCTCAAAAATGCTCTAATTAACGCTCCTGTCTTGGCGGCTCCAGCCCTTAACAAACGTTTTATCGTCCATACAGATGCTTCCATGTTCGGGCTGGGAGCCGTCCTCAGCCAAGTAGGCGAAGATGGAGGGGAGCATCCAGTTGCCTACATCAGCCGGAAGCTCCTGCCCCGCGAAGTCAGCTATGCAGCGGTCGAAAAGGAGTGTTTGGCTTTGGTGTTGGCATTAAAGAAATTGACTCCCTATTTATATGGGCAGGAGTTCACTCTGGTCACCGACCATAACCCGTTGGTGTGGCTGAACCGGGTCTCTGGAGATAATGGCAGGCTATTACGTTGGAGTTTATCGTTGCAACCCTTCAATTTCACCATTACTTACAGACCTGGGAAACAGAATGGCAACGCCGACGGGTTGTCCAGACAAACCGACCTCAGCCCCGCATAACCAGCGGTCTGGACAGCCTTAGTCTGCCCCGAAAAGGGGTCAGACCGTGTCTGCCAGAGTGTTCCACAGAAAGGGAGCACTGTTACAGAAGCATTAGTTATTTTGTTGTGAAGAAACTTATTTCCCAGCAGCAATGCCTGAACCAGCCAAGCCAGCGCCTAAGAAGGGCTCCAAGAAAACTGTAACAAGTATCATTTCATAAAGGGTTAACTCTGTTCAGTTTTGAGAAAACTATTTTCTGAGGCAGGTTTCCTAGCATATTGTGT
Organism: Bombina bombina; assembly: GCF_027579735.1. Lineage (NCBI taxonomy): Eukaryota > Metazoa > Chordata > Amphibia > Anura > Bombinatoridae > Bombina > Bombina bombina. The sequence continues at coordinate 413,938,137 of NC_069505.1, forward strand.
ACTGTAATTAAGTTTGTGATAAGCATTCACTGCTAGGTGATAAGAAGGACTCAATTGTTTTCTTGTGTGTACTTGTTATCTGCGGTGGCCTGTCCAAGGGCTTTGTCTAAATGTGTGATGGGGGATTTTATGCTTCCCCCCCTGGGAGTGCCCTGTGTGCATGTAACCTAAATAAAAAGCAGGCTGGGCATCCCAGTCCTCAGTTCTTGGTTGTCCCTCAATCGCAGCGTTGACTCGTTTTTGTGGGCAGAAGGGTATCCTAGCTGTACTACAGCTAAGGGGGATTATTCTACATTTGCGAGACTCATATAGAATACTATGGAAAGCAGTTTCTCCCCTCTTCAGCAATAGGAATCCAGGCTACTAAGCGGTCCATCTCTCAGCGAGACTAAGGGTAACCGTAACAGCCATTAACAGACTTTCAGCTTTATCGCCTGTGGTGGTGCATTACCTGCGGCACCTGGTGTTGAGATGTTTGCAATGGAACAATGACTTTAGGGTTCGTCATGTGCCAGGGGTGCAGAACATAATTGCGGATGCATTGTCTCGCTTCCAGTGGGAGGCATTTAGGGCGGCGGCGCCTGCTGAGGCTCCTAATAGTCTTTCTTGCCCTCTCTTCCTGTGGCAGATGGCGAAGGACTACAGCGGCTGATCCCCCTATTGCGGGCTTCTTTGGCACCCAGCACCTGGTCGGCATATGTGAGGTATTGGAGTGAGTGGGTAGGTTTCTGTGACCTACGTGGTTTTCCTTCTTGCGAAGGGGAACAGGGATTGCTTTTGCAGTGGCTGGCTGACCTGAGAGGTAAGCAAGTAAAAAAGGGGGCAGTGGTCTCCAGGCTCTCGGCCGTAGCTTTCTTCTGCAGGTTGTACGCATTTAGGGATGGGTCACGATCCTTCTTAGTGAAACAGCTAATCAGGGGATGGGGCCGTCTGGAAGTTCCACGACGGGAGGCGAGAGAACCTATTACCGCGGAACGGCTAGTTAAATTGCTGGGGTACTGCCAGAGATTTGTTCCTCGCCCTTTGAGGTTCAACTCTTCGGGGCGGCTTTTGGACTGGCGTTTCATGGGGCATTGAGGGTAGGCGAGCTGGTCTCACGCGCCAAGACGGCGGTCTCAGGGGGAGTCATGCACAATCACGTGAGGGTGGTGGATGACTCTGTGCTTCTGTTTATTCCCAGGTCTAAGATGGACCAGAAGGGCTGGGGGGCCTGGCTTTCCCTGCCGGGGCAGCCAGGGGTAACCTGATGCCCATTACGTTTGGTATCTTCATACCTGGAAGTGCGGCCAGGAGGCTCCTCCAGGTTTCTTATACATGCAAATGGAGACTACATACCAGTTTGGAAAGGTTTTAGGTCAGGTAGCACATCGGGCGGGTCTTGATGGGTCTAGGATTGCCCCGCACTCCTTCCGAGTGGGGGCGACGACGACAGCAGCTTAGCTGGGTTGGTCCTCCGATCGCATTCGCTCATTAGGGCGGTGGAGGTCGCAGCGGTACAAATACTATGTTAGGCCGTTGTACGCATAAGAGAATGGGCTAATATGGGTGGGGCAGCAAGGGTCTGGGGGCTTGCATGGGTGATACCAAAAGGGGAGTTGGGCCACGGGTTGATAATGATCTGGTCCATTATTGGTGCAAGCTAACTCTTGTTTTCTTTATTTCAGACATACGTCCAGGTCCTGTACGGGAGTGGATCGTCGGCCATTCCTATGTGCACTGGGCTGCAATTAGAGCTGCAGCCATGCCAGGAGGACAGCAGCTAGGATTCCCATCATCCACGGCTGTGTTGCGTTGGCTAGGGTGCAGGGGTTTGGCCTGGGCAGATCTGCCTGCATTGCTACAGGATGCCGCAAGAAGGTGGGAGAAACCCCATATTATGATATTACATGCCGGCGGCAATGATGTGGGGGCCATCCCCACATTAGATTTAATCCGGGCAATGCAGTCAGACCTGTGGCAGTTCAGACTCTGGTTTCCAGGTGTGCGAATCGGGTGGTCGAATGTGATCCCTAGATTGAGGTAGAAGCACATGGTGTGCCATAAAGCGGCTTTCCAGGTCAGGAAAAAGATAAATAGGGACCTGAGGAAGCAGGTAGGGGACCTTGAGGGTTTTGTGATTGAGCATGGGAACATCTCAGCAGCCCATAAGAGTTTATATAGGCAGGATGGGGTTCATTTAGAACCGGCAGGAGTAGATTTGTTCTTGCAGAACATCAGGCAGTCGTTACTCCTAAGGATGTAGTGGTGGCGGCAAGAGTCTGGACCATTTAATATGCAGGTCGGTCTCTTGTGGCGGGTGGTCAGGATCACGGCTGCAGGCTGGAAGGAGGTTTGAATGACGGCCATTGCGGTCAGGGTGACGTCACAGGCTTGGTATACTTGGGTGTGCTCGGGCTGATTACTGACGGGCCGATAAACCCCTATTTATTAAAGCTGCATTGAGTATCTCCGCCTTGTGGTCTGCAGCAGTGTCCCTTGGCCATTTTCTAGAAGGGTTATATATATATAGTTAGTATGTAGGCCCCGATTGCCGCCACCCGTGGTTTATTTACCTGTCGTTGCCAGTTCCCATTGCTGGTTTTAATAAATACGACCCACGGGTCTTTCACCCACAAATTGTGTTGAGTTTTATTGACAAAGCATTAAAGTTATCTGTTAAGTGTTAAGTTATCATTTAAATATGTTACAAGCAGACACTCAGGAGATGTAGGGCATTTAATCCCTTAAGAAAGTGCAGGGCAAATAGTCCGGAGCATAGCTAAGGGTTAAGGCTTGGTTGAGTGAGTGCTGCTGCTGTATGTGTGTTGTTACAATGTTGCATTGTGTTGGGAGGGGTTTACCAACCTTATATATGGCATGTGCAGGGATTCCACTTCCTCTTTCCTGTGGATCCCTGGAAGATCTTTCCCCACCCTCCCATCCCTGTTATGCATTGTTGATTTGAAACTGTTATGTAAACGGCGGCAATCGTTTTTCTCTTTAGTGTCTCTAATTGAGACTAGGGTCCCAAGTTATCAAAGTCTGGCGGACCTGATCCGACAGTGCGGATCAGGTACGCCAGACTTCGCTGAATACGGCGAGCAATACGCTCGCCCTATTCAGCATTGCACCAGCAGCTCACAAGAGCTGCTGGTGCAACGCCGCCCCCTGCAGACTCACGGCCAATGGGCCGCCAGCAGGGGGGTGTCAATCAACCAGATCGTACTCGTATTTCTGGCAATGTGTGTACGCCTGCTCAGAGCAGGCGGACAGGTTATGGAGCAGCGGTCTTTGTGACCGCTGCTTCATAACTGCTGTTTCTGGCAAGCCTGCATGGGGACTTGCTAGTCTCTTTTTGAAGGGTCTTTTATGTATATGGCAGGCCAGCGTATACCGGACTTTGCATAACACATAAACTGTGCAGCCGTATGGTGTTTCACCTACAATTGGGTTACATACGCTTTGTTTGCTTGCTAAGATTATAATATATACCCCACCAGTGTATATCCAGAGCAGATTGAGAGTATTGGAGGGACTGTATTGTTGTATCTCCTAGTGCTATGTGTATGAGTTTGCCTTATTTTTTTATTTTTTCTATTTGTATTTTTTCTATGTTTATTTTCTCTATTTGTGGGTTTATTTTTCTGCCTGCAAACAATTTGGTGGTGGGATTACGTATTGATGCTGTGTTTTGTGTTTTTAAATCTGCTATTTTTTCTTCTTCTTTTAACAGTTGTTCATCTGTCTTGATGAAGGCTTCTATGTAAGCCGAAACGTCGACCTATCCTTATGACTTTCTAACGTTGTTGTTATAAACAATAAACTTACTTTGATGTATATAAATCCTGAGAGTGCCCTCCCTTTCCTAGCTCGTATCTACAATCCATTGAAGATTGCACCCAGGTGCTTCATTATTAGTTGAAGCTGGAGTGCTGGAACACGTGCTAAGTGTATATATGTATGTATGTATGTGTGTGTATATATATGTATGTATGTATGTGTGTGCATATATGTATGTGTATATATATATATGTGTGTGTGTATATATGTATGTATATGTGTGTATATATGTATGTATGTATGTGTGTATATATGTGCGTGTGTGTATATATGTATGTATGTATGTGTGTATATATGTGCGTGTGTGTATATATGTATGTATGTGTGTGTATATATGTATATATGTGTGTATATATGTATGTATGTATGTGTGTATATATGTATGTATGTATGTATGTATGTGTGTATGTATATATGTATGTGTGTATATATGTATGTATGTATGTGTGTATATATGTATGTGTGTATATATGTATGTATGTATGTATGTATGTATGTGTGTATATATGTATGTATGTATGTATGTATGTGTGTATGTATATATGTATGTGTGTATATATGTATGTATGTATGTGTGTATATATATATGTGTGTGTGTATATATGTATGTATGTATGTGTGTATATATGTATGTATGTATGTATGTGTGTATATATGTATGTATGTGTGTGTATATATGTATGTGTGTATTTATGTATGTGTGTATATATGTATGTGTGTATATATGTATGTATATATGTATGTGTGTATATATGTATGTATGTATGTATGTGTGTATATATGTATGTGTGTATATATGTATGTGTGTATATATGTATGTATATATGTATGTGTGTATATATGTATGTATGTATGTATGTATGTGTGTATATATGTATGTGTGTATATATGTATGTGTGTATATATGTATGTATATATGTATGTGTGTATATATGTATGTATATATGTATGTGTGTATATATGTATGTGTGTATATATGTATGTGTGTATATATGTATGTATATATGTATGTGTGTATATATGTATGTATGTATGTATGTGTGTATGTATATATGTATGTGTGTATATATGTATTTATGTATGTGTGTATATATATATATGTGTGTGTGTATATATGTATGTATGTATGTGTGTATATATGTATGTATGTATGTATGTGTGTATATATGTATGTATGTATGTGTGTGTATATATGTATGTGTGTATATATGTATGTATGTATGTGTGTATATATGTATGTATGTATGTGTGTATATATGTATGTATGTATGTATGTATGTGTGTATATATGTATGTATGTGTGTGTATATATGTATGTGTGTATATATGTATGTATGTATGTGTGTATATATGTATGTATGTATGTGTGTATATATGTATGTATGTGTGTGTATATATGTATGTGTGTATATATGTATGTATGTATGTGTGTATATATGTATGTATGTGTGTGCTCTGGGATTTCACTGAGAGTCCCATCTAATGTTTGTCTTTGCTGTTATGTGTGCATTCGCACATTATTGTATCATTTATTTTATTCCAAAATAAAGGAAAAAAAAAAAAAAGAAGCATTATTATTGGCACAAATTTAACCCTGTACACGGATAGATTAAAAAAAGATACACATATACTTTTTTAATGACACATATGTGGCATTTGATTAGCTAAAGTTCACCATCACTTTAATTAAAAGGACACTGTACCCAAATTTTTTCTTTCGTGATTCCGATAATGCATGGAAATTTAGGCAACTTTCTAATTTACTCCTATTATCAAATTTTCTTCATTCTCTTGGTATCTTTATTTGAAATGCAAGAATGTAAGTTTAGATGCCGGCCCATTTTTGGTGAACAGCCTGGGTTGTCCTTGCTGATTAGTGGATAAATTCATCCACCAATAAAAAGTGCTGTCCAGAGGTCTGAACCAAAAAAAAAAAAAGCTTTGGTGTCTTCTTTTTCAAATAAAGATAGCAAGAGAATGAAGAAATATTCTTAATAGGAGTAAATTAGAAAGTTGCTTAAAATTGCATGCTCTATCTGAATCATGAAAGGAAAAAAAAATTGGGTTCAGTGTCCCTTTAAGTCGTATACATCCTTGTTTGAGTGGGGCATCAGGTGGTAAACTCTCCATTACCGAATTGCGGCAGTCAGCTATATAAATGTGATTAATGACCATGTTTTTTTCACCAAAACAGTTAAAGAGTTGTTAAAAACAAGCTATCTAACATGGTTGCCGCACAGCATTGTTTGCACGTTCTTTTTTATTGCCTATTTTATATCTGTTGCTAGCAGAAGATATAGATAATGGCAAACCTAGGTTCCAACATGGCACCAATTACTTTATAGGAACAGAAGAGAAGTTGCAGGGTCTAATTACAGGAAAAGGGAAGTAAATAAAAACACATAATTAATCATATTGCAATCTCATACTGTTTCATGGACTGTTAACACACAACATGTAACTATAGGTGAGAATTATTACCTTGAACTGCAATTCATATACATTGTGTTTTAAATGTAACTAAATATTTCATTAGAAAATAGATTTCATAAGTTTTGTTTTTCACACATTATTCATGGCAAATGGTTGCATGTCACACTTTTTTTTGCACATTTTTTAGTGATAAACCCAGTTATTTTGTTTATTTTTGAATAGATGTTAAGATATAAAGGTGAAACTTCTGCAGAAATAGACTTATTTTGAGTTTTCTTTAACCTCTTGGTTGCAAGAAAGGACTACAAGGCTTTGCTAAAGGATGTGTTGCAGCTATCTCTGGAAGCCAAGGGGTTAAAGATACAAGGTCAAAATTACACTTTAATGATTGAGATGCAATTGAAAGAGACTTTACAATTACATTTTTATTTGGTTCTCTGCAGCAATGCACTGTTGTGAGCTGATTGGTGGCTACACCCATATGCCTCTTGTCACTGGCTCACTAGATGGGTTCATCTAGCTCCCAGTTGTGCATTGCTGCTCTGGAGCTAACTTTATGTGCTTAAAGGGATATGAAAGACAAAACTGTTCATTTGTGATTCAGACACAACACACAATTTTAACAAGGTTTTCAATTATTTCTATTACCAAATTTGCTTAGTTCTGATGATATTCTGTGTTGAAGAGCTACCTAGGGAGGTTTCTGGAGCACTATATGGCAGGAAATAGTGCTGCCATCTAGTGCTCTTGCTAATGTATAACATTAGTACTACATGACAGATAATAGTGCTGCCATCTAGTGCTCTTGCTAATGTATAACATTAGTACTACATGACAGGAAATAGTGCTGCCATCTAGTGCTCTTGCTAATGTATAACATTAGTACTACATGACAGGAAATTGTGCTGCCCTCTAGTGCTCTTGCTAATGTATAACATTAGTACTACATGACAGGAAGTAGTGCTTCCATCTAGTGCTCTTGCTAATGTATAACATTAGTACTTCATGACAGGAAATAGTGCTGCCATCTAGTGCTCTTGCTAATTTATAACATTAGTACTACATGACAGGAAATAGTGCTGCCATCTAGTGCTCTTGCTAATGTATAACATTAGTACTACATGACAGGAAATAGTGCTGCCCTCTAGTGCTCTTGCTAATGTATAACATTAGTACTACATTACAGGAAATAGTGCTGCCATCTAGTGCTCTTGCTAATGTATAACATTAGTACTACATGACAGGAAATAGTGCTGCCCTCTAGTGCTCTTGCTAATGTATAACATTACTACTACATGACAGGAAATAGTGCTGTCCTCTAGTGCTCTTGCTATTGTATAACATTAGTACTACATGACAGGAAATAGTGCTGCCATCTAGTGCTCTTGCTAATGTATAACATTGGTACTACATGACAGGAAATAGTGCTGCCCTCTAGTGCTCTTGCTAATGTATAACATTAGTACTACATGACAGGAAATAGTGCTGCCATCTAGTGCTCTTGCTAATGTATAACATTAGTACTACATGACAGGAAATAGTGCTGCCCTCTAGTGCTCTTGCTAATGTATAACATTAGTACTACATGATAGGAAATAGTGCTGCCATCTAGTGCTCTTGCTATTGTATAACATTAGTACTACATGACAGGAAATAGTGCTGCCATCTTGTGCTCTTGCTAATGTATAACATTAGTACTACATGACAGGAAATAGTGCTGTCATCTAGTGCTCTTGCTAATGTATAACATTAGTACTACATGACAGGAAATAGTGCTGCCCTCTAGTGCTCTTGCTAATGTATAACATTAGTACTACCTGACAGGAAATAGTGCTGCCATCTAGTGCTCTTGCTAATGTATAACATTAGTACTACATGACAGGAAACAGTGCTGCCATCTAGTGCTCCTGTTAATGTATAACATTAGTACTCTATGACAGGAAATAGTGCTGCCATCTAGTGCTCTTGCTAATGTATAACATTAGTACTACATGACAGGAAATAGTGCTGCCATCTAGTGCTCTTGCTAATGTATAACATTAGTACTACATGACAGGAAATAGTGCTGCCATCTAGTGCTCTTGCTAATGTATAACATTAGTACTACATGACAGGAAATAGTGCTGCCATCTAGTGCTCTTGCTAATGTATAACATTAGTACTACATGACAGGAATTAGTGCAGCCATCTTGTGCTCTTGCTAATGTATAACATTACTACTACATGACAGGAAATAGTGCTGCCATCTAGTGCTCTTGCTAATGTATAACATTAGTACTACATTACAGGACATAGTGCTGCCATCTAGTGCTCTTGCTAATGTATAACATTAGTACTACATTACAGGACATAGTGCTGCCATCTAGTGCTCTTGCTAATGTATATTATTAGTACTACATGACAGGAAATAGTGCTGCCATCTTGTGCTCTTGCTAATGTATAACATTAGTACTACATGACAGGAAATAGTGCTGCCATCCAGTGCTCTTGCTAATGTATAACATTAGTACTACATGACAGGAAATAGTGCTGCCATCTAGTGCTCTTGCTAATGTATAACATTAGTACTACATGACAGGAAATAGTGCTGCCATCTAGTGCTCTTGCAGATGGATAGCTGCTATATAGTGCTCAAATATGGGCCAGCTCCTAAGCTTATATTGCAGCCCTGGTTTTTAAAAAAATTATATCTAGAGAACAAAATGAAAATTTGATAATAGAATTATTTTTTTTAGAAAATTGTTTAAAATCACTGCTCTATCTGAATCATGAAAGAAAAAAAAATGGGTTTCATATCCCTTCAACCCCTTCGCTACCGGGAATGTCAGAGAAAAACTTGCCCAAAATAATAAAGAATTTTTAGCATTTTTGCTATCACTCCATTTAAACACAAATAGAACCTTGTTTTTTATGTACCTGTAAAAACTATGGCCTAGATTTGGAGTTTGGCGGTAAATGGGCTGTTAACGCTCCGCTGGCTTTTTTCTGGCCGCACCATAAATTTAACTCTGGTATCGAGAGTTAAAACAAATGCTGCGTTAGGCTCCAAAAAAGGAGCGTAGGGCATTTTTACCGCAAATGCAACTCTCGATACCAGAGTTGCTTACGGACGCGGCCGGCCTCAAAAACGTGCTCGTGCACGATTCCCCCATAGGAAACAATGGGGCAGTTTGAGCTGAAAAAAAACCTAACACCTGCAAAAAAGCAGCGTTCAGCTCCTAACGCAGCCCCATTGTTTCCTATGGGGAAACACTTCCTACGTCTGCACCTAACACCCTAACATGTACCCCGAGTCTAAACACCCCTATCCTTACACTTATTAACCCCTATTCTGCCGCCCCCGCTATCGCTGACCCCTGCATTACACTTTTAACCCCTAATCTGCCGCTCCGTAAACCGCCGCAACCTACGTTATCCCTATGTACCCCTAATCTGCTGCCCTAACATCGCCGACCCCTATATTATATTTATTAACCCCTAATCTGCCCCCCACAACGTCGCCGACACCTACCTACACTTATTAACCCCTAATCTGCCGAGCGGACCTGAGCGCTACTATAATAAAGTTATTAACCCCTAATCCGCCTCACTAACCCTATCATAAATAGTATTAACCCCTAATCTGCCCTCCCTAACATCGCCGACACCTACCTTCAATTATTAACCCCTAATCTTCCGATCGGAGCTCACCGCTATTCTAATAAATGGATTAACCCCTAAAGCTAAGTCTAACCCTAACACTAACACCCCCCTAAGTTAAATATAATTTACATCTAACGAAATAAATTAACTCTTATTAAATAAATTATTCCTATTTAAAGATAAATACTTACCTGTAAAATAAACCCTAATATAGCTACAATATAAATTATAATTATATTATAGCTATTTTAGGATTTATATTTATTTTACAGGCAACTTTGAAATTATTTTAACCAGGTACAATAGCTATTTAATAGTTAAGAACTATTTAATAGTTACCTAGTTAAAATAATAACAAATTTACCTGTAAAATAAATCCTAACCTAAGTTATAATTAAACCTAACACTACCCTATCAATAAAATAATTAAATAAACTACCTACAATTACCTACAATTAACCTAACACTACACTATCAATAAATTAATTAAACACAATTCCTACCAATAAATACAATTAAATAAACTAGCTAAAGTACAAAAAATAAAAAAGAACTAAGTTACAGAAAATAAAAAAATATTTACAAACATAAGAAATATATTACAACAATTTTAAACTAATTACACCTACTCTAAGCCCCCTAATAAAATAACAAAGCCCCCCAAAATAAAAAATTCCCTACCCTATTCTAAATTAAAAAATTTACAAGCTCTTTTACCTTACCAGCCCTGAACAGGGCCCTTTGCGGGGCATGCCCCAAGAAGTTCAGCTCTTTTGCCTGTAAAACAAAACATACAATACCCCCCCCCCAACATTACAACCCACCACCCACATACCCCTAATCTAACCCAAACCCCCCTTAAATAAACCTAACACTAATCCCCTGAAGATCTTCCTACCTTGTCTTCACCATCCAGGTATCACCGATCGGTCCTGGCTCCAAGATCTTCATCCAACCCAAGCGGGGGCTAGACATCCACTGAAGAAGTCCAGAAGAGGGTCCAAAGTCTTCCTCCTATCCGGCAAGAAGAGGACATCCGGACCGGCAAACATCTTCATCCAAGCGGCATCTTCGATCTTCTTCCATCCGGTGCGGAGCGGGTCCATGTTGAAGCAGGCGACGCGGATCCATCCTCTTCTTCCGATGTCTCCCGACGAATGACGGTTCCTTTAAGGGACGTCATCCAAGATGGCGTCCCTCGAATTCCGATTGGCTGATAGGATAGGATTGTTCCGATCAGCCAATAGAATGCGAGCTCAATCTGATTGGCTGATTGGATCGGCCAATCGGATTGAACTAGATTCTGATTGGCTGATTCCATCAGCCAATCAGAAAATTCCTACCTTAATTCCGATTGGCTGATAGAATCCTATCAGCCAATCGGAATTCGAGGGACGCCATCTTGGATGACGTCCCTTAAAGGAACCGTCATTCGTCGGGAGACATCGGAAGAAGAGGATGGATCCGCGTCGCCTGCTTCAACATGGACCCGCTCCGCACCGGATGGAAGAAGATCGAAGATGCCGCTTGGATGAAGATGTTTGCCGGTCCGGATGTCCTCTTCTTGCCGGATAGGAGGAAGACTTTGGACCCTCTTCTGGACTTCTTCAGTGGATGTCTAGCCCCCGCTTGGGTTGGATGAAGATCTTGGAGCCAGGACCGATCGGTGATACCTGGATGGTGAAGACAAGGTAGGAAGATCTTCAGGGGATTAGTGTTAGGTTTATTTAAGGGGGGTTTGGGTTAGATTAGGGGTATGTGGGTGGTGGGTTGTAATGTTGGGGGGGGGTATTGTATGTTTTGTTTTACAGGCAAAAGAGCTGAACTTCTTGGGGCATGCCCCGCAAAGGGCCCTGTTCAGGGCTGGTAAGGTAAAAGAGCTTGTAAATTTTTTAATTTAGAATAGGGTAGGGAATTTTTTATTTTGGGGGGCTTTGTTATTTTATTAGGGGGCTTAGAGTAGGTGTAATTAGTTTAAAATTGTTGTAATATATTTCTTATGTTTGTAAATATTTTTTTATTTTCTGTAACTTAGTTCTTTTTTATTTTTTGTACTTTAGCTAGTTTATTTAATTGTATTTATTTGTAGCAATTGTGTTTAATTAATTTATTGATAGTGTAGTGTTAGGTTAATTGTAGGTAATTGTAGGTGGTTTATTTAATTATTTTATTGATAGGGTAGTGTTAGGTTTAATTATAACTTAGGTTAGGATTTATTTTACAGGTAAATTTGTAATTATTTTAACTAGGTAGCTATTAAATAGTTCTTAACTATTTAATAGCTATTGTACCTGGTTAAAATAAATACCAAGTTGCCTGTAAAATAAATATTAATCCTAAAATAGCTACAATATAATTATAATTTATATTGTAGCTATATTAGGGTTTATTTTACACGTAAGTATTTATCTTTAAATAGGAATAATTTATTTAATAAGAGTTAATTTATTTTGTTAGATGTAAATTATATTTAACTTAGGGGGGTGTTAGTGTTAGGGTTAGACCTAGCTTTAGGGGTTAATCCATTTATTAGAATAGCGGTGAGCTCCGATCGGAAGATTAGGGGTTAATAATTGAAGGTAGGTGTCGGCGATGTTAGGGAGGGCAGATTAGGGGTTAATACTATTTATGATAGGGTTAGTGAGGCGGATTAGGGGTTAATAACTTTATTATAGTAGCGCTCAGGTCCGCTCGGCAGATTAGGGGTTAATAAGTGTAGGTAGGTGTCGGCGACGTTGTGGGGGGCAGATTAGGGGTTAATAAATATAATATAGGGGTCGGCGATGTTAGGGGCAGCAGATTAGGGGTACATAGGGATAACGTAGGTGGCGGCGCTTTGCGGTCGGAAGATTAGGGGTTAATAAATGTAATATAGGGGTCGGCGGGGTTAGGGGCAGCAGATTAGGGGTACATAAGTATAACGTAGGTGGCGGTCGGCAGATTAGGGGTTAAAATTTTAAATCGAGTGTCGGCGATGTGGGGGGAGCTCGGTTTAGGGGTACATAGGTAGTTTATGGGTGTTAGTGTACTTTAGGGTACAGTAGTTAAGAGCTTTATAAACCGGCGTTAGCCAGAAAGCTCTTAACTCCTGCTATTTTCAGGCGGCTGGAATCTTGTCGTTAGAGCTCTAACGCTCACTGCAGAAACGACTCTAAATACCAGCGTTAGAAAGATCCCATTGAAAAGATAGGATACGCAAATGGCGTAGGGGGATCTGCGGTATGGAAAAGTCGCGGCTGCAAAGTGAGCGTTAGACCCTTTAATCACTGACTCCAAATACCAGCGGGCGGCCAAAACCAGCGTTAGGAGCCTCTAACGCTGGTTTTGACGGCTACCGCCGAACTCCAAATCTAGGCCTATATATTGTTTTTAGTAGACAACCCAAAGTATTGATGTAGGCCCATTTTAGTATATTCCATGCCACCATTTCACTGCCAAATGTAATCAAATAAAAAAATTGTTAACTTTTTTTACAAACTTGCCGCTAGATTGCGAGTTTTGTGGTAAGAGCTGCTCGGTACTAACTTGCAAGTTATTGTCACTGCTCACTTAACTACAGCGCTGGTATTACAGGTTTCCAAAAACCCAGCGTTAGCAGGCAATAAGTGAGCGCAAAGCAAAATTGAGCTCCATACCGCACTCCAATACCAGCGCTGCTGTGAGCTGGTTTTACGTGCTTGTGCACGATTTCCCCATAGACAGGAATGGGGAGAACCGGCTAAACAAAAGCCTAACACCTGCAATAAAGGAGCGTAAAGCTCCGTAAAGCAGCCCCATTGATTCCTATGGGGAAACTAAATTTATGTTTACACCTAACACCCTAACATGAACCCTGAGTCTAAACACCCCTAATCTGCTGCCCCCGACATCGCCAACACCTACATTATATTTATTAACCCCTAATCTGCTGCCCCCGTGGACACCTACATTATATTTATTAACCCGTAATCTGCCACCACCGACACCTTCATTATATTTATTTACCCCTAATCTGCTGCCCCGACACCGCCGACACCTACCTACACTTATTAACCCCTAATCTGCCGCCCCTAACATCGCTGCCACCTACCTACATTTATTAACCCCTAATCTTCCGCCCCCAACGTCGCCGCCACTATACTAAAGCTATTAACCCCTAACCCTAAATCTAACCCTAATCCTAAATCTAACACCCAGTAACTTTAATATAATTAAAATAAATCTAAATAAAAATGACTATCATTAAAGGGGCACTGAACCCAATTTTTTTCTTTTGTGATTCAGATAGAGCATTCAATTTTAAGCACTTTTCTAATTTACTCCTATTATCAAATTGTCTTCATTCTCTTGGTATGTTTATTTGAAATGCAAGAATGTATGTTTAGATTTTAGCCCATTTTAGCCCATTTTTGGTGAACTCACTGTGTTGTTCTTGCTGATTGGTGGATAAATTCACCCACCAATAAACAAGTGTTTTTAATGGTCCTGAACCAAAAAAATAGCTTAGATGCCTTCTTTTTCAAATAAAGATACAAGGAGAATGAAGAAAAATTGATAATAGGAGTAAATTAGAAATTTGCTTAAATTTGCATGCTCTATCTGAATCATGAAAGAAAAAATTTGGGTTCAGTGTCTCTTTAACTAAATAATTTCTATTTAAAACTAAATACTTACCTGTAAAATAAACGCTAAGATAGCTAAAATATAACTAATAGTTACATTGTAGCTATCTTAGGTTTTATTTTTATTTCACAGCTAAGTTTGTATTTATTTTAACTAGGTAGACTAGTTAGTAAATAGTTATTCACTATTTACTAACTACCTAGCTAAAATAAAAACAAATTTACCTGTAAAATAAAACCTAACGTGAGTTACACTAACACCTAACCTTACACTACAATTAAATAAATTACATTTATTAAATACAATTAACTAAATTAAAAAAAAACACACTAAATTACACAAAATAAAAAAGAAATTATCAAATATTTAAACTAATTACACCTAATCTAATAGCCCTATCAAAATAAAAAAGCCCCCCCAAAATTAAAAAATCAGCCAATAGGATTTGTTCACCTTTAATTCCGATTGGCTGATAGAATTCTATCAGCCAATCGTAATTGAAGGGGCGCCATCTTGGATGACGTCACTTAAAGGAACCTTCATTCGAGAAGAGCCGTGGAAAGAAGAGGATGCTCCGCGCCGGATGCCTTGAAGATGGAGCCGCTCCGCTCCGGATAGATGAAAATAGAAGATGTCGTCTGGATGAAGACTCCTGCCCGTCTGGAGGACCACTTCTTGCCACTTGGATGAAGACTTCTCCCGGCTTCACTGAGGACTTCTTACCGCTTGGATGAAGACTTCTCCTGGATTCGTTGAGGATGGATGTCGGGTCTTCAAAAACTGTAAGTGGATCTTCAGGGGTTAGTGTTAGTTTTTTTAAGGGTTTATTGGGTGGGTTTTAGTTTTAGCTTAGGGTTTGGGCGGAAAAAGAGCTAAATGCCCTTTTAAGGGCAATGCCCATACAAATGCCCTTTTCAGGGTAATGGGGAGCTTAGGTTTTTTTTAGTTAGGATTTTATTTGGGGGGTTTTGTTGTGTGGGTGGTGGGTTTTACTGTTGGGGGGATGTTTGTATTTTCTTTTACAGGTAAAAGAGCTGATTTCTTTGGGGCAATGCCCCGCAAAAGGCCCTTTTAAGGGCTACTGGTAGTTTAGTTTAGGCTAGGGTTTTTTTTTGGGGGGGGGGGCTTTTTTTATTTTGATAGGGCTATTAGATTAGGTGTAATTAGTTTAAATATTTGATAATTTCTTTTTTATTTTGTGTAATTTAGTGTTTTTTTTTTTTGTAATTTAGTTAATTGTATTTAATAATTTAAATTTAGTAATTTATTTAATTGTAGTGTAAGGTTAGGTGTTAGTGTAACTCAGGTTAGATTTAATTTTACAGGTACATTTGTAGTTATTTTAGCTAGGTAGTTAGTAAATAGTTAATAACTATTTACTAATTAGTCTACCTAGTTAAAATAAATACAAACTTAGCTGTGAAATAAAAATAAAATCTAAGCTAGTTATTGTAGCTAGCACAGGCCTAGATTTGGAGTTTGGCGGTAGCCGTGAAAACCAGCGTTAGAGGCTCCTAACGCTGGTTTTAGGCTACCTCCGGTATTTGGAGTCACTCAAAAAATGGTCTAACACTCACTTTTCAGCCGCGACTTTTCCATACCGCAGATCCCCTTACGTCAATTGCGTATCCTATCTTTTCAATGGGATCTTTCTAACTCCAGTATTTAGAGTCGTGTCTGAAGTGAGCGTTAGAAATCTAACGACAAAACTCCAGCCGCAGAAAAAAAGTCAGTAGTTAAGAGCTTTCTGGGCTAACGCCGGTACATAAAGCTCTTAACTACTGTACTCTAAAGTACACTAACACCCATAAACTACCTATGTACCCCTAAACCTAGGTCCCCCCACATCGCCGCCACTCAATTAATTTTTTTTAACCCCTAATCTGCTGACCGCCACCTACGTTATACTTATGTACCCCTAATCTGCTGCCCCTAACACCGCCGACCCCTATATTATATTTATTAACCCCTAACCTGCCCCCCACAACGTCGCCGCCAACTACCTACAATAATTAACCCCTAATCTGCCAACCGCAAAGCGCCGCTACTTAAGTTATCCTTATGTACCCCTAATCTGCTGCCCCTAACACCGCCGACTCCTATATTATATTTATTAACCCCTAATCTGCCGCACTCAACGTCGCCTCCACCTGCCTACACTTATTAACACCTAATCTGCCGAGCTGACCGCACCGCTATTATAATAAAGTTATTAACCCCTAATCCGCCTCACTAACCCTATAATAAATAGTATTAACCCCTAATCTGCCCTCCCTAACATCGCCGACACCTAACTTCAAACATTAACCCCTAATCTGCCGACCGGAGCTCACCGCTATTCTAATAAATGTATTAACCCCTAAAGCTAAGTCTAACCCTAACACTAACACCCCCCTAAATTAAATATAATTTAAATCTAACGAAATTAATTAACTCTTATTAAATAAATTATTCCTATTTAAAGCTAAATACTTACCTGTAAAATAAATCCTAATATAGCTACAATATAAATTATAATTACATTGTAGCTATTTTAGGATTAATATTTATTTTACAGGCAACTTTGTAATTTTTTTAACCAGGTACAATAGCTATTAAATAGTTAAGAACTATTTAATAGCTACCTAGTTAAAATAATTACAAATGTACCTGTAAAATAAATCCTAACCTAAGTTACAATTAAACCTAACACTACACTAGCAATAAATAAATTAAATAAAATACCTACAATTACCTACAATTAAACCTAACACTACACTAGCAATAAATAAATTAAATAAAATACCTACAATTACCTACAATTAAACCTAACACTACACTATCAATAAATTAATTAAATACAATATGTACAAATAACTACAATGAAATAAACTAACTAAAGTACAAAAAATAAAAAAGAACTAAGTTACAAAAAATAAAAAAATATTTACAATCATAAGAAAAATATTACAACAATTTTAAACTAATTACACCTACTCTAAGCCCCCTAATAAAATAACAAAGCCCCCCAAAATAAAAAATGCCCTACCCTATTCTAAATCACTAAAGTTCAAAGCTCTTTTACCTTACCAGCCCTGAACAGGGCCCTTTGCGGGGCATGCCCCAAGAAGTTCAGCTCTTTTTCCTGTAAAAAAAAACATACAATACCCCCCCAACATTACAACCCACCACCCACATACCCCTAATCTAACCCAAACCCCCCTTAAATAAACCTAACACTAAGCCCCTGAAGATCATCCTACCTTGTCTTCACCTCACCAGCTATCACCGATCCGTCCTGGCTCCAAAATCTTCATCCAACCCAAGCGGGGGCTAGACATCCATCATCCGGTGGCTGAAGAGGTCCAGAAGAGGCTCCAAAGTCTTCATCCTATCCGGGAAGAAGAGTAGATCCGGACCGGCAACCATCATCTTCCAAGCGGCATCTTCTATCTTCATCCGATGAGGACCGTCTCCATCCTGAAGACCTCCGACGCGGACCCATCTTCATCCGGCGACGTCCAACTGAAGAATGATGGTTCCTTTAAGGGACGTCATCCAAGATGGCGTCCCTCGAATTCCGATTGGCTGATAGGATTCTATCAGCCAATCGGAATTAAGGTAGGAATATTCTGATTGGCTCATGGAATCAGCCAATCAGAATCAAGTTCATTTCGATTGGCTGATCCAATCAGCCAATCAGATTGAGCTCGCATTCTATTGGCTGTTCCGATCAGCCAATAGAATGCGAGCTCAATCTGATTGGCTGATTGGATCAGCCAATCGGATTGATCTTGATTCTGATTGGCTGATTCCATCAGCCAATCAGAATATTCCTACCTTAATTCCGATTGGCTGATAGAATCCTATCAGCCAATCGGAATTCGAGGGACGCCATCTTGGATGATGTCCCTTAAAGGAACCGTCATTCTTCAGTTGGACGTCGCCGGTGGAGGCGACGTTGTGGGGAGCAGATTAGGGGTTAATAAATATAACATAGGGGTCGGTGGTGTTAGGGGCAGCAGATTAGGGGTACATAGGGATAATGTAAGTAGCAGCGGTTTACGGAGCGGCAGATTAGGGGTTAAAAATAATATGCAGGGGTCAGCGAAAGCGGGGGCGGCAGATTAGGGGTTAATAAGTGTAAGGTTAGGGGTGTTTAGACTCGGGGTACATGTTAGAGTGTTAGGTGCAGACGTAGGAAGTGTTTACGCATAGCAAACAATGGGGCTGCGTTAGGAGCTGAACGCGGCTTTTTTGCAGGTGTTAGGTTTTTTTTCAGCTCAAACAGCCCCATTGTTTCCTATGGGGGAATCGTGCACGAGCACGTTTTTGAGGCTGGCTGCGTCCGTAAGCAACTCTGGTATCGAGAGTTGAAGCTGCGTTAAAAATGCTCTACACTCCTTTTTTGGAGCCTAACGCAGCCTTTATGTGGACTCTCAATACCAGAGTTATTTTTATGGTGCGGCCAGAAAAAAGCCGGCGTTAGCTACGCGGGTCCTTACCGACAAAACTCTAAATCTAGCCGTTAGTGTTTATTTCACAGGTTAATAGTAGGTTTTATTTAGATTTATTTTAATTATATTTAAGTTAGTGGGGGTTAGGGTTAGACTTATGGTTAGGTGTTAATAACTTTAGTATAGTGGCAGCGATGTTGGGGGCGGAAGATTAGGGGTTAATAAATGTAGGTAAGTGGTGGCGATGTTAGGGGCGGCAGATTAGGGGTTAATAAGTATAATGTAGTTGCAGAGATGTCCAGAGCAGCAGATTAGGGGTTAATCATTTTATTTTAGTGTTTGTAATGCGGGAGGGCCTCAGTTTAGGGGTTAATAGGTAGTTTATGGGTGTTAGTGTACTTTTTTGCACTTTAGTTATGAGTTTTAAAGTACGGCTTTGTAGTGTAAAACTTATAACTACTGACTTTCAGTTTACGGTATGAATCTTATAGTTTTAGGCTGTACCGCTCACTTTTTGGCCTGACAGGCAAACTCGTAATACCGGCGCAATGGAAGTCTCATTGAATAAGGACTTTTTAAAAGCTGTGGTAGTTAAGTTGCGTTACGGCCAAAAAAGTGTGCGGTGCAGCTAAACCTGCAAGACT
This sequence comes from Bombina bombina, assembly GCF_027579735.1. Taxonomy (NCBI): domain Eukaryota; kingdom Metazoa; phylum Chordata; class Amphibia; order Anura; family Bombinatoridae; genus Bombina; species Bombina bombina. The sequence continues at coordinate 413,957,713 of NC_069505.1, forward strand.
CGTAATACCAGCAGTAGTGAAAAAGAGCCTTAACGCTGCTTTTTCACTCATACCGCAAAACTCGTAATCTAGCCGTTGGTTTCTTACTGAAATTATTTACACACAACTACTGCAGTTATAAGACAAATTGTTGCTTTAATCTTTATATCCAAAGAAAACTAGTTCACTTATCATGTAGCATCTCTCTGCTCTTTGATAACAGACTCAGTTACATGTGCACAGGTGCTAAACCAAAAATGGGCCGGCTCCTAAGCTTACATTCCTGCTTTTTCAAATGAAGATAACAAGAGAACGAAGAACATTTGATAATAGGAGTCAATTAGGAAGTTGCTTAAAATTGCTGCTCTATCTGAATCACGAAAGATAATATTTGGGTTTAGTGTCCCTTAAGGGGATTATTTGTGACCTTGTGCTTGTTTTGCTAGAAAATGGACATAATTTCATAACGATCTGTGCAAATCCAGATCTTTGTGCGTTGCATTTTCACAGTAATAAATCCAGCGCTAAAAATACCTGAATGCAGCTGCCTGCAGCCATATTCAGCATTGGTTTGTAAAATGAATGTCGAAAACAAAATTATGCCCAGGCCTAGTAAAGATTTCTGAACCAAAAATATTGAGGGATTCTCATTACATCACAGATTGAAGGGTCTTTATCTTGACTGATCACTTTTAATAGTACAGGGATGGTGATAGGTCAGGTGTGTGCTATTAACCTGTTTTACTCCAAACCATAGAGATATATATGTGTGTGTGTGTCTCTTTAAGGGATTTAAACCAGAGCATTATCAATATAGTTAGCATCTGTGTTTGTTAGGTTATAGATTTCTCTCATTTTATTAATAAAACGTGCTAATTTTTTATTTTTTTTATTTAATTGTATTTTTTGGTGACGTTTTCATCCAATGAGCAAAACTGATGTTCCATTTCAACTTTTTGGGATACTAGTTAGCCAGTCAAAATTAAAGGGACATAACAACTCCTTTTTTCCCCCATCATGATTCAGATAGAGAATAGTGATGTCCCAAACTGTTCGCCCGCGAACGGTTCATAGCGAACATAGGTTGTTCGCGTTCGCGTTTGTGGGCGAACACATGGCGATGTTCGATCCGCCCCTATGTGTCATCATTGTGGAAACTTTGACCCTTTATGTCACAGCCGCCTGACACATTAGAGCCAATCAACATCAGACACTCCCTCACAGACACTCCCAGCTACTCGGAATCCGCCATTTTAGACTCATAACGACCTTGCTTTTTTAATGAGAGGACGTGTTGTGTTTTTGCTCCTGACATTAATAGGAAAAACATAGCTAGGCTAGTGTATTTACAGTCCAGAAGGACTCCACTCATCTCTGCTGCAAGCACAGCACCCCAAAAAGCCCTTTTTAGGGCTATATTTCGTGCCGTTTTTTTTTTTTTTTTCTTGTTTTTTTTTATTAGCATTTGCCTGGCTTTCAGCTGTGTGTTTAATGACTACTGCCACCACTGATATCTCCCTAACAACATTAGTTTAAATTTAACTAACCCAAAAATATAATTATTTTTCTAGTGTAATTTTTTTTCATTTTCTATCAGGCCAGTGTCACACAGCATATACTCTGGTTCATTGCTCTGTGCCAGCCAGCAGCCACCAGTGTTAATATCCGTTTATAACATTATTTTTAATTTAAAAAAAAAACACAAAAAAATATTTTTCTAGTGTAATCTAATTACATTTACTATCATGCCTGTGTCTGTCAGGCTCACTCAGCATTAATATACCTCTTTTTTTTCAGTCTTTTGGTTAATTGGTCTGTGCCAAGCAGCCACCAGGGACGTGCACTCATAAGAGGCAGGTGAGGCAGTGCCTCCCCTGGCCAATCTATGTATTACACCCTTTTTTTACAAATTAAAAAAAAAAAAAAAATTCTTTTTTTTTTTTCAATATATATTTTTTTTAATAAACAGGTGACCCCCCCTACCCCCCCACCCCTCCACCAAATTTATTTCATTTGTTATGTGCATTGTGCAAAAAAAACGTTATAATACATGTATTAAATCAATACAATCATACATTCATATTGCGCAATAATAAACTGGAGGCTAGCTATCCTTATATTGCGCAATATGAAATGTATTCATTGTATTGGGAACTATGGGCCGCTGAGAGACTGCTGCTGCCATCAAGAGGATAATCAGTGCTAATGCAGCAGTGCTCTCAATGCGGCCCATGCTCCCACACCGGAGGCTCGCCTCGGGAGCAAGTTGGCCGTCTCAGCCAATCAGGTCTCAGTATTGCCCGCAAGTGTCAGAGTCTCTGGGCAGGCTGCCGGAATTGAGGCGCGCGTCGTCAGCGTCTGTCACGTGCCCGGCGTCATCTCAGCCTCAGACTAGTGAGACGGAGAGTCGGAGTGTCGGACATCTAGCAGCAGCAGTATTCTCTAACTACTAGTACTACGTAGTAAAAAATCTACAGTCTACTTAGACGATAGACGACGACGGCCGCGCACTTAGCAGTCACTCACTGATTATTTGATCATCTTTTAGGTAGGTTGAACGGTTCATTGCATTATTTTGAAAGTTTCTAATCCCGATTCCCAAACAAAAGTCAGACTCAGAAATAATGTGATTAATTATTATGTGAAATTGAATAAGATTGAAGTTGAACTAGAGTTTGTTTAAGACTGTCAGTGTCATGATTGTCATCCCTTATGAAAATAATCTATGTATTAATCTCATTAAAATCATCAAGAAGTTATTGGTTTCATGTCCTATACTACATTTAAATATGTGACCGTTTTTGTTGATAGATAAATTATTCACTCACTGACTCGTTGGTCTCAGCCCTGAGCCCTCTAGTCTGACTGGCCAACCTTTGTCAACTTCTCCAAATTAATTAAAAATACATTTTTTTTAATGAAAAAAATAATTTAAGTTGGGGTTTGATTTTATTGAGGACCAGGTCAGGGGCTCAGCCCCCCTTTTTGAACTTCCGTTGCAACTTGCAATATATTTTATTTATCAATTCAAACTTTGAATTGATAAAATATATTGCAAGTCGCAACTGAAGTTCAAAAAGGGGGGCTGAGCCCCTAAAAAATAATTTAAGTTGGGGTTTGATTTTATTGAGGACCAGGTCAGGGCCTGACCTGGTCCTCAATAAAATCAAACCCCAGCTTAAATTATTTTTTTCATTAAAAAAGTAAGTTGTAATACAGTCACTTAATAAAAGATAAGAAAGTCTAGTAGATGTTGAACTCTAATGCATGCACAATGCACATTGCATTGCATCCCCTATGTTACCCTTCATAATATAGTTTTATAGCGGCCATCTTGCTTGCTCAAATTATTCACCTTCTGTATTCAGTTGCCAGGTGAGTGTCATAATAATAGGAAATATGCCACAGCATTAATTCTATATTGAGCATTCTGGCAATTTTTAAAGGTGCCTTTATTATCCATCACCATACAAATATTTTTAAAAGATTCCTTATTTCACTGATAAGGGCCTGCCTCCATAGAAGGGCTTTAATGTCATTATTTCTGTCAAGTGATTGTCCTAATAATAAATGATCACCTGGGAATAATCAAGACCCTAATTTTGTTGAGTTGTATATAAATAATGTTTTATTTATTATATATATATTTGCTACAGCTACACTGAATTTAGGCAGAGAGAACACGAATACATTATGGCAATCAGATAAGCCATTCCTCTGAGAAATCAAAATTTTAGACAATAGCGGTGCACACGTACAAATAAATAAATCATAATTCTCCCTAGTAACACCTAGCAGCAGCCAGGAATAAGATAACAAATAAGTTAATGGCTCTACCGGACTGAATCATTCTGTGTATTTTTTAAAAGAAAAACACCAATAGAACAGCTGCCCAGAGGTTTCTCTGATCAATAAACCAAGTCTCTTCCAGCCAGTGAGCAGTGTCACAGGAATCAGTTGTACATACTCAAGCAATGTTTGTAATTATTCAGATAGCTTTTTTTAACAATTGTTCACGAGTTGTCTATATATAGATAAAGAAAAGAGGAATATAAGTACAGGTAGCCCTCAGTTTACGCCGGGGTTAGGTTCCAGAAGGAATGGTTGTAAATCAAAACCCAGTTATGTAAGTCAATGGGAAGTGAGGGAGATAGGTTCCAGGCCCCTCTCAAAATTGTCATAAGTAACACCTAATACATTATTTTTAAAGCTTTGAAATGAAGACTTTAAATGCTAAACAGCATTATAAACCTAATAAAATAATCACACAACACAGACTTCACTTGCATTTTCCTGCAAACAGTTCTTTCTATGCATTCCAATCTGGAGTGAGTTATAGACAGGAAGATCTTGTTCCTTTGAAATCTGCTCGATAGCTCAGGTCTAGTTAAACTGATTAATTTCAGCTTGCTTGGCTTTGCTGCAACACAAACGGACAGCCCCACCTAATGGCTATTTTAATAAATGCACTGCTTCTCAATGCTTTTCAATAGCAGTCACATGACTGGAAAAAAAAGGTTGTTATTCTGAAATGGTGTAAATTGAACCGTTGTAAAACGAGGGCCACCTGTAAAGCTTTCTTTAAACGTAATGATGATTAATTCCACTTGGCAGTTTTGTTTTGATATATATATAATATTTTTTGCACACAAAATGTGAGACAATATGTAAACGATATAATAGGACAAGAAGTACCTGTAATTGAAGGTGCCCCTAGGCAGCTCTCAGCTTTGTGACAAACTTTACTAAAGTTTTTCGGTTAAGTAATGCCAGCAATGACAAGCATATCATGTGACAATTTCTATTGGGTCACTGTGTCAGTTTGGGGGTGAAAAGGTTAATCAAGGGGAGAGGAATATTTCATAATTTCAGAATAATAAATCACATTTTATTTGTATTGCACAGCAGATTTCAGACAGTCAAATGGTTAAACATGCAGCTTTATTCTGCGTTCCTGTATAACTATTGTACTTTCCAAGGCTTAGCAAGCTGTGTGATGTATGTGTGATGTAATGCACAATCACACCTGACAATGCAAATGAGTATAATTATATGCTGTGTTGTGTTCTGTTGAATTATACTTGACAACGTTTGAAGGTCTGATTATTCTGATATATTGGGGAACAAAATCCACATTAGGGCTTTATTGATAATTTGACATTCTGTGTAAGTTAAAGTTACTACTATTGATATAATTCTCAAAACCTTTTACTCTTACTATTTTTGTAGTAACTGTTTTTGTCAGTGCTTAGTGCTATAATGTGTGTTTTTCACACCAATTTATAGCACTGACAAAAACAGTTACTAAAAAAATAGTAATAGTAAAACGTTCTGAATCTGAACGTGGGACCAGGTGGCTTCCTTGCTTGCTATTATGGACTGTGTCACTGGACTATCACCTTCACTTGGTTGATTTTTTTGAGTGGCCTCAGGGAATAGGGAAAGTGGACTCAGGACGGAGTCAAAACAGTAACTAAAATTATTAAGAGAGAGACTGAGTAACGTTCAATCACCCACGTGGGGTGGGACCGGGTGGCTTTATGGCTACAGGCCAGGGAGGCTTACTAGTCAGCTCAGGCTTGGCTTGTTGCGAGGTTGGCTGCGTATTAGTAAACTAAAATGAAAATATTAAGGCTGCTTGAAATTTTAAAAACATAAACACTTGACTGTTCACTTGATTTTTTGTGTGTGGCCTCAGGACAGGAGTGAGACAGTGAGTGAATGGTTGTTATTATTATTAAATCTATATTCACAATGCCCAACCCATGATTCTTCTATGAGATATCAGACATGGATCTACATTTTTGTGTGTGACTGTTGCAATTTAATTTGAAGCATGTGTGAGAAATATCAGGGAATATAAATAGGATTAGGCATTAGGCACCAATTGACAGTGTCAATTCAATTAAAAATTATTTTTGCATGAAAGTAATTCAATAAAAGAAAAAAACATACTTTGGTGCCTACTGCCTAATCCTATTTATATTCCCTGATATTTCTCACACATGCTTCAAATTACATTGCAACAGTCACACACAAAAAAGTAGATCCATGTCTGATATCTCATAGAAGAATCATGGGTTGGGCATTGTGAATAATATAGATTTAATACTATAACTAGAAATATATACTCTGTCTCTGGATGAGCATTTTTGTGTTAGCATCATGAAACAGGTAATTGGTTTAGGATTTAGAATTGCCACTGTGGTTAAGGTTAATAGAGCCCAGGGACAGCAATAATATACCAAATTTGTTGACCAAAAATTTACAATCCTGTGATACTGGACAGTGACACAAGTCAGGGCACACTTTTGCAATGCACATGTGTCAAACCTTAACAAACAATAAAAACGTCCACATCAAAGGTAGAGCAGAACAGAATAGCCCTCTGTCATTGTTTTTGTTACACTGATTTTGATTTAAAGGGACAGTCTACCATAGAATTGTTATTGTTTCAAAAGATAGATAATCCCTTTATTACCCATTCCCCAGTTTTGCATAACCAATACAGTTATATTAATATACTTTTTACCTCCCCCTGATCACATGACTGTGACTGTTTATTATCTATTGTCTTAAATTTAGCATTGTTTTGTGCTAAATCTTAAATAACCCCCTGTGCCTGAACACAGTTTTATCTATATGGCCTACGTTTACTTTGTCTTTGTGTTGAAAACAGATTTAAAAAGCATGTGATAAAAGGCAGCCCTCAAAGGCTTAGAAATTAGCATATGAGCCTACCTATGTTTAGTTTAAACTAAGAATACCAATAAAAAAAAAGCAAATTTGATGATAAAAGTAAATTGGAAATTTGATTAAAATTAAAAGTCCTATCTGAATAATGAAAGTTTAGTTTATACTAGACTGTCCCTTTAACATATTACACTGAATAAAAATAAGTACTTAAATATTATATATAGTACATTACTTTGTAATGTGTTATTGACTGTGGATTGTCAAGTATTAGTCTTTGGTCAGATGTAAAGAGAATTTTGTGACTATTTTCTCCTCACTATTTTTCATTCAAATGTATTAATCTAGATGGAGAATACAAAATCTCAGTAAAGTTATCAGGGTTGTAATCCACCATTAAGTACATTTTGACCATTCTACCTACATATTTCATACCACTGATATTTATTTTATATAAGGTCTTAAAGGGACGCTGTACCCATTAGTTTCTTTCTTGATTCAGATAGAGCATGCAATTTTAGACAACTTTCTAATTGTCTCCTATTATCACTTTTTCTTCATTCTCTTGCTATCTTTATTTGAAAAGCAAGAATGTAAGTTTAGTAGCCGGCACATTTTTGGTTCAATACCTGGGTTGTACTTGCTGATTTGTGGCTAAATGCACCCACCAATAAGCAAGCGCTATCCAGGGTGCTGAACCAAACAATGGCTGTCTCCTTAGATTAGATGCCTTATTTTTCAAAAAAATATAGCAAGAGAGAAGAAAATTTGATAATTTTGTATTAGTATTGTACATTACATTGCCAGGTTGCCTATATTCTGCTGCTTGAGAATATCAAAGAATAAAAAATTACTCATGTCATCTGCTATCGTATGTCACAGTCTACAGATGTTTATCCATTTTAGTGTTTTTTTAATGTAGTTTATTCAAATTCCTTTTGACCTTGCCCTCGTTTTGATGTTCCAGTTGTTGCGCATGCGTAGATAGTTATTCAGAATCTGACTGCAGTTTAAAAGATATCAGCTCCCATATCGCAATAAGGACAGGGCTACACTACACAGAGCATATCTAGATGTTCATTATGCAAGAAAGCAAGTAAGTGGTTTGTTGTTTTTTACACAATATGTATATTTTTAGATTTACTTTGATTAACTCTAGTTCTCTCCTTCTGATTTCTCTCATTTTTTTCTCTGTTTCCAGGTGTTCAGTATTCTAATTTTTGGAAAATGGAAAACACTATATCCAACCTTAGAAATTTCTCAAGATTGGACTTTCCCGCAAAAAAAGAAGTAATAAATAAAGGAAGACCAATGCCTGAGCTGAAGGACTTACTTCAAAAAGACAAAACGATGACACGTACATTCCAAATTGAATGGTATCAAAGGAAAGAATGGCTGTGTGGCTGTGCTACAAAGAATCGCCTATACTGCTTTCCGTGTATTTTATTCTCCACTACAGATAATGTTTGGACAAATGCTGGATTTGGAGATTTAAAAAATCTATCAAGGGGCACTAACAAACATGAGAAATCGACCAGTCACATTCAAAACCAATTTGCTTGGAAAACCTTTGGATTAGCGAGAAGGATAGATACTGCTTTAAATGAACAGCGGAGATTAGATATCATCAACCACAATGCAAAAGTGACTGAAAACCGTGAGATTTTAAAAAACCTTATTCAAGCAACCTTCTATCTAGGCAAACAGGAAATAGCATTCCGTGGTAACGAGGAGGGTGCAAAGTCCTCTAATCGTGGCAACTATGTGGAGCTATTGCATATGTTTGCATGGAAAGATGCAACTTTTGCAAGACATTTGCAAACATCCACTGTGTTTTCTGGATGTTCAAATAGAATCCAGAATGACTTAATCGAAGCAGTAGCTGATATAGTGAGAGATGATATAAGAAAGGAGATTAATGCAGCCCCCTTTGTTGCTGTGGAAGTAGACGAGACAACCGATGTTACAAACATAACACAAATCTCTGTAATTTTGCGTTATGTGGCTAAAAGTGAGCTGAACAGTGAGATAATTGTGAAGGAGGCGTTCTTAGGATTTGATGAAGTGGTTGACAGACGAGCACCAGCTATTGCAGACTATGTATTGGGAGTGTTGGAGAAATATAATTGTCTTGAAAAGCTGGTAGCTCAGACTTACGACGGAGCCTCTGTGATGGCATCAGCTATTAATGGGGTGCAAGCAAAGATTAAAGAAAAAGTACCTGAAGCAACTTTTATTCATTGTTATGCACACAAGTTAAATCTGGTGCTCTCTAATTCTGCAAAATCTATAGAAGAGTGTAAAGTATTTTTTTCTACACTTGAGGGAATGGCTACGTTTTTCAGTAAATCGACAAAGCGCACCCACCTACTGGACGATATGGTGAAGAGACGTTTACCGAGAGCAGCACCCACCAGATGGAGTTCAAATTCCAGACTAGTGCAGACGGTCAACATGTATCAAAGTGATATACATGCTATGTTCCTGTTTCTCAGAGAAAATCCAGATGGTTGGGATCATGAGACCTTGATGATGTCTGAAGGATATTACTTCTTTCTGAATAAAGCATCAACCTGCTTCTTGCTTATGACATATGAGGCCATTTTCATACAAACTGACGCACTCTTTCGATTGCTGCAGAGTAAAGTGATGGATGTTGGATTCTGCTGTCGGAGAATTGCTGATACCATGAAATTTCTTGAAAATCACAGACAAGAGTTTGACAATTTGTATGGTACATTTGAGGCGGATTGCATCAGAATGGGGCTGACAGACAATGTAAGGAGTAAACAGCCAATAAAAGATGTGAGGAGAAGGTTGTTTTACAACATTATGGACAATGTAAACGTTCAAATGAAAGCTCGGTTTGACCATTTTGCTGAGCTAGAATTCCTTTGTTTGGTCGATTGCACTAAATTGCTTGAGATGTCCAAACATATTGATGACCAAAAACTGCAGAGCCTAGCAAGATATGGCAAATACTTTGACTTAGTTCGATTAAAATCTGATCTAATTGGATGTTATAGTTCAGAAATGGTGAGAAATGATTGCAAATCACCTACAGATCTACTAAACTTTTTGGCCAACAACGATCTCATGAAGACTGTTCCAGAGGCAGTGAAATTACTGAAGCTGGTTCTCACAATACCAGCTACAACGGCCTCTGTTGAGAGGTCCTTCTCTGCTTTAAAGCGCATAAAAACTCATAGCAGGAATCGGACCAGTTAAGGACGACTTTACTCTTTGGCTGTTTTAGCTATTGAGAGAGAAAGACTGGTAGAGTTGCATGAAAAGAACTGTGAAGATTTTCTTAATAAAGTGATTGAAAACTTTGTTAAAAAAGATAGAAGGATTGACCTTGTCTACAAATGAGGGAAATGAACAAGACCAGTCACAGTAAAAAAGTTTTGATTGTTAATATGTTAATATTTGTTAGATGTTTTATAATATAAGTTATTAAAGACCTATTTTAAACATAACAAAATGTTTTTTTCTTTTCTTTAAAGTTAATTTGCAATACCATATTCTGGTATTGCAATATATGATCAAACTTTAAAAAAATGCTTTATTCTCAAGGTCAACAGATTGCAGTTGAACTGGTGCTTTAGTGCAACGTTTCTTAACCGTGGCCCTCAAGTAGCCTCAACAGACCAGGTTTTCATTATAGATGAACCAGTGCACAATTGAAGTGCTCAGCTTAGCAGCAGTAATACCATGGATGGATTGTTTTCTAACCTGCTATCAACCATCAGCTGATTATTTCACCAATGCAGCACTGGTTCGGCTATAATGAAAGCCTGGTCTTTTGGGGCACTTGAGGACTTCAGTTGAGAAACAATGCTTTAGTTGAAATGCCTAATTTTACATTTTAATTTCAAAGGGACTTGCAGAAAAATTTCATTATCATCATAGAAAGTGGAGAAATTGCTGTCTCTGAGAAGGTAAGACCGTGCACTCTTATTTTTTCATTTGTATAAATAGTGACCTTGTTGTCCTTCACTACGGTCTTTACTTTGTAAAATGTCCACCACAGCCTTTGTCTGTGCCTATACCTGTTCACCAGCTGCCACTGGTTCACAACATTTTTATATTTACTGAATAATGAAGGAATCTATAAGCATAATTTGCAGCATTAAAGTAAAAATATTTTAATGGGCCTGGATTTGTAGATCTCATAATCAGAGCAAGCATTTTGTTATCTGGCAAGAGTTTCTGTTACAATCCTTTTAGACTAAAAACAGATGTTTACTAAGTTGACCAGTTTTCAAAGACACCATTGAAAGGGAGATGAAACCCATATGTTTTCTTTCATGATTTAGAAAGAGCATGCAATTTTAAATAACTTTCAAATTTACATCTAATATCTGATTTTTTTTCATTCTTTTGATATCCTTTGATGAAAAGCATATCTAAATATGCTTAGAAGCTACTGAGCTTATTTAGATATGAATTTCAACAAAGGATATCTGTTTTTCTTCATTATTTTGATATCCTTTGTTGAAAAGCATATCTAAATATGCTCAGTAGCTAGTGAGCATATTTAGATATGATTTTCAACAAAGGATATCTGGTTTTCTTCATTCTTTTGATATCCTTTGTTGAAAAGCATATCTAAATATGCTCAATAGCTAGTGAGTATATTTAGATATGATTTTCAACAAAGTATATCTGTTTTTCTTCATTCTTTTGATATCCTTTGTTGAAAAGCATATCTAAATATGCTCAGTAGCTAGTGAGCATATTTAGATATGATTTTCAACAAAGGATATCTGGTTTTCTTCATTCTTTTGATATCCTTTGTTGTAATTCATATCTAAATATGCTCAATAGCTTCTAAGCATATTTAGATATGCTTTTCAACAAAGGATATCAAAAGAATGAAGAAAACCAGATATCCTTTGTTGAAAATCATATCTAAATATGCTCAGTAGATACTGAATGGTGGCTGCATATAGATATTGGCTCGCCCATGTGCAATTGCTATTTCTTCAACAAAGGATATCTAAAGAATGAAGGCGTATCCGATTCCTAGACACTGCCTCACCAGCCTCTGAAGTCACCGCACATCACTGGCAGCCACCCACCCAGCACTCATATCTATTTTTCTTTCACCTTAATTTTAATATAAAAAAAAAAAAGTTTAAATTTGTTTGCTAGTGTAATCTAATATAATTTTCTATCCGGCCTGTGTGTTTTGCTGACATAGAGAGCCTACTGTGTTTACTTGCTGCCCTCCCTAGTCTATGAGCCACGACTCATATGTGTTTAACCTTTTTTTAATTCCCCCCCCCCCCCCAAAAAAAATAATTTAATCATTTTTCTAGTGTAATCTAATAGTATTTTCTATCAGGCGTGTGTGTATCCGACATACAGAGCCTACTGTTTTTAATAGCTGCCCTTCCAAGGCTATCAGCCACGACTCATATGTATGTGCTTAACCTTTTTCTTAAAATTTCCAAAAAAAGTCTTTAAATCATTATGCTAGTGTAATCTAATTGTATTTTCTATCAGGCCTGTGTCTAACTGTCTATCTGACTTACACAGCATACTGTTGTTATAATTGCTGCCCTACGTAGCAGCCAGCCAGTGCGACCACTCATAGAGTC
>NC_069505.1:413970090-414120090 GCF_027579735.1 Bombina bombina
GAGTTACAGAGATTAAAGTGCTAAGAATGGTAGTACTTAAAACACAAACTCGTTAAAATAGGTAGCAGACCACATGTCTTATTATTATAATTTTTAAGGGTAATCTGGCAGGCCATATAGAACTCCCCCGATAGAGGGGGGGAACAGGGATTAAAGTGCTAAGAAAAGTACTAATTGACACAAGCTAGTTGGGTCCAAGAACGCATGTTTGATTATTAGAATTTATTAGGGTAATTATATATCTAACAAATCTATCTATTTCTCTTCTATCGATTCGATCTAACTATCAATCTATGTATATCTATCTATCCTATCTATCACTATCAATCTATCTTCTGTCCGGGATGTTTTGAGACAGCCACTTTGGGAATGTTAGTTGATTTAGACCCATTATGGCTTAAAAGCAGACTCTGCATCAACTATGTAATTTTCCATGGGAGTTTTGCCAGGGATCCCCCTCCAGCATGCAACAGTCCAGGTGTTAGTACCCTTGAAACAACTTTTCCATCACTATTGTTGCCAGAAAGAGTCCTTGTAGGTTTTAAAGTTCGCCTGCCTATTGAATTCAATGGCGGTTCGCGCGGTTCGCGCGTTCGCGAACAATACCGGAAGTTCGAGTCCGCCGTTCGCGAACCGAAAATTTTAGGTTCGCGACATCACTAATAGAGAATACAATTTTACAAGTTTCCAATTTACTTCTATTATTGAATTTGCTTCCTTCTCTTGTTATCCTTTGCTGAAAGGTATATCTAGGTAAGCTCAGGAGCAGCAAATAACCTAGGTTCTAGTTGCTGATTGGTGGCTGCAAATATATACTGATTGTCATTCTTATGCATAATATTATTTTTTGGGGGACTATAATGTCATTTTAAATCAAATTATTTGTTTCACCTGAGGCAGGATGAGATTATAAACATAAGGCACCGGAGTAACTTCATTAGAGAGATCAGCTGAGTATTGGTGTCTGGGCACTCTCTTCTGAAACACAAGAGGACTCATTGGGGACGAATTATCAAGCTCCGAATGGAGCTTGATGCCCCTGTTTCCACGTGAGCCTTCAGGCTTCTAAAGACCGCTGCTCCATAACTTGTCCGCCTGCTTTGAGGCCGTGGACCTTAATCGGCCCGATCCTATACGATCGGGCTGATTGACACCCCCTGCTAGCGGTCGATTGGCCGCGAATCTGCAGGGGGTGGCATTACACAAGCAGTTCACAAGAACTGCTTGTGCAATGATAAATGCCGACAGCATTCAGCGATGTCTGGTGGACATGATCACTGCATTTAATAATAAATCTGCCCCATTGTCTCTTACTTTTATTGTATTTCTGATAAGCTACTTATAGTCACCACACCAGTCTAAGGGAGGGGATCCTGAAGAGGGGACTTACCTTCATGTTAAGGTCAATTATTTGAGTGGCTGCTTAGCTTCTGTATATCTCTCCTATCTCTCATAGTTGTCACTTGCTGTCCCCTTGTCAGCTAGTTATCACAAAAACACAATCACTTCTTCTCAGTCATTTTCATCCAATGTCACCACTGAACATGTAAGGTTTGCGCCTTATTTATGCTGCAGTAACAATATGATACAACTCAGTCAATGACTTAAATTTAATAAAACCTATAGTGAAAATAATATCTTGTGGGGGGGGGGGGGGGGGAAGTCACTGCAACATTGAAACTCAAAAATTGCAAAAATCATAAAGATTTCTATCGGATTCTCAGCAAAGCAGCGAGCTGAACATGCATTATAATCAATGTAGCCGTATTTATCTTGCAACCGTTTAGTTCTTGCCACATAGAATGACATTGGCACCACAACATTCTTTCAAACATTACAGAAGAAACAAATAAAAATTAAAAACCCCCACCTTCGTTCTGTCTGTGAGGTTTCGGAGACGCCTCTTGTGCTAACTAGTGAGACTACGTTTCAATAACGAAAAAATACATCTGAATATTTTACACTGAGATGCATCTACTTTTTCTGTGTTTTAAGCGTGTTTCTGAGCTTGTTTTGGCTGTGATTATTTGAACTGCTTAGCAATATGCTTGCCTTTGATGTGCAAGATTCCATGAACTAAGGCAATTTTAAACAACTTTCTAATTTACTTCTATTATCTAATTTGTTTAATTCTCTTGATATTCTTTGCTGAAAAGCATATCTAGATAGGCTCAGTAGCTGCTGATTGGTAGCTACACATAGATGCCTCGTGTGATTGGCTCATCCAGGTGCATTGCTATTTTTCAACAAAGGATATCTAAAAATTGAAGCAAATTAGATAGAAGTAAATTAAAAAGTTGCTTAAAATTGTATTCTCTACCTGAATAATGAAAGGAAAGTTTTGGGTTTAGTGTCCTTTAACACAACTATAGATGGTGAGAACGTAAACTAACTATGGGCTCCATGTACTAAGCAGTCAGCGAGCTACCCGCAACAAATCTCGCGTCAAAACTCGCAAACTGATATGTACAAAGCCGTCAATTATGTAAAAACTCGCATCTTTAAAATTGCGAGCGTACTTATCCGCCATACCTCGCTACCTCTCCATTTTTTACTGTAATTAGACACATTTGACCACCAACTCACCAAAAACAAATGTACTAAAAAATCTATTTGTCCGCTCGCGTCAATCTCCGCCCCCACCTCGTTATTTTTGCCTCGCCACCTTTTAGGTGGCGGGCAAGGTACAAAACAATAGGAAAGCCACTCTAGACGCCAGTCTATACATATATAAAAGGCAGTAATATCAGCATTGTACTTACATTGTTCATTTCAGCAGCTATGGAGAGAATTCTGTTTTTGTTTATTCTCCGTTTGATGCAAATCCGGGCTAGAAGACAGAATACTGGAAATGTAGCTAATCGATTGGTTAGAAGAAGGAGAGTTCGAGTCCCCCGTGTATTCCTTCCACGGGTTGGTTTGCACGGCCTTTCTGACCGAGAGATCATACAAAGATTCCGGCTTGATCGTGAATCGATATTACACCTGTATCGAGAGATTGAAGATCATTTGGAGCCGATGACGGCTCGTTCACAAGCTATTCCGGAACTTCTGAAACTATTAGCTGCATTGCATTTTTTTGCAACAGGCTCCTTTCAGGCAGTTTCTAGCGTCATTATTGGAATGAGTCAATCTGCTTTTTCACGCCACTTATCCAAAGTAATAGGGGCTATGATGGTTATTTTTCATCGATATGTTTGTTTGCCATCTACCCCCTATAGTCAAATTTCTATAGGATGGCTGGGATGCCCAATGTCCTAGGTGCCATAGACTGTACCCATGTTGCTGTAAGACCACTTCAAGCTCGTGAGGAGATCTATAGGAATAGAAAGCATTTCCATTCCTTGAATGTCCAGATGGTCTGTGACCCCAACATGAGGATTATCAGTGTCCGTTCTAACTTTCCTGGCTCCTGTCATGATTCTTACATTTTAAGGCAGACTGGGTTATACCGGAAGTTCGAGGACGGAAATATGCCTGACGGATGGCTTCTAGGTAAGCATAACTGGCGTCTAATATGTCTCTCATTTCAATGTACCAAAATTGCGCCCAATTTGTCGACTGTAATCTGTATAGTTTAAATTTGTATTGTATAGTTCTGAATCTTTATAATTATTCTTATATTAATATTTATATTTATTATATCTTCTATTAGGAGATGGAGGGTACTCATGTACAGAATGGCTGTTGACTCCCTATAACAACCCACAGACCAGAAGTCAAGTACGTTTCAATGAAGCTCACCGATCTACCAGGGGGATTATTGAGAGGACTTTCGGTATTTTGAAAATGAGGTTTCGATGTCTTGATCGTTCTGGTGGTGCTATGCAGTATGCACCAGAGAAAGTTGCAAAAATTATATTGGTTTGCTGCATACTGCACAATATTGCAATTAAAAGAGGCTGTCCATTAGAAGATGAAGATCCAATAGATGCTGATGATTTACCAGAAGAAATATGTGTAGAACAAGCTAATAGGCGTGGAAATGCAACAAGGGACATGGTTTCAGAACAATATTTTGTGTTTGAGGATTAAAGTTTCAGTTGATCAATAAAAAACTTTCTTTATTAACTTGTCTCCATTTTTTTTTTTAAGAATTAAGGTTATTAAAAATCACTCATGATAAACAGTTAAATACATAACAGTTGTTGCTCTTCAATTATCAAAGGTTTCAAATAAATAAAGTTTATGATCAAAGTTATTACAGACAATATATTATAGGTAATACATTGTCTTTGTGACATCACACTAGTGTCTACAGCTGCTCTCACTCTTTTACATTATGTGATTAGTGTAATGTAATCCCTCCATAGCTGATGCTAATTCATTGTATTGTGTCATTGAATTGTAGCTGTAACAAGAGACAGTATATTCAACAGTGCTTTATGTTATCAGATTGGATTTTTGAGTTAAAAAAGACTTGCTAATTTTATTTGTTTTATTCTAACCTCTATTTTTAACAGCTACTAGGTTTTCCCATATTCAAATAAATACCTTAAGGGCTTACTCTTAACACTTATTTTCTTAACCTTTATAATATATTTTTGCATTCAAGATTTGTTAAAAGAATAGTGGCATATAGAAAATAATGGCAAAATAAATTATTTTATTACAAAATTAGAATCTTTACACATTATATATTAACAATTGTAAACCAAAGTAACTTGTAATACATATAAACACATCTGAAAAAAAAGGAAATGTTTAGAAACCAAATAACAATTGTAAACCAAAATAAATTCTAATACATATAAACACATATGAAACAAAGAAAATGTTTATAAACAAAATAACAATTTTAAACGAAACAACATTTTAATACATATAAACACATCTTAAAAAAATTAAATGTTTAGAAACAAAATAAAAATTGTAAACCAAAATAAATTTTAATACATATAAACACATCTGAAACAAATAAAATGTTTAGAAACAAAATAACAATTGTAAACCAAAGTAAATTTTAATACATATCAACACATCTGAAACAAAGAAAATGTATAGAAAACAAATATCATTTGTAATAACTATAAACATCGATATTTACAAACCTTCATAAAATACATTAATCTACAGATACATTATATTTTTCTCTATTTTTCGGGGATACATATCTATATCAATGCGCTAATGATTGACATAACGATTAATCACGTCATCGTCTAACATGTCGCGTCCTGAACCTTTTGGTGCTGGAGAATTGGTGATATTAGTTTATGCCATGGATAAATATTTCCCTAAACGGATTGGTGGTGTGAGGGGAGTGAGACAGGAATGCAGAGACAAAATTATATACGAGATGCTGAGAAGAATGCATCGTATTTCAAAAATTAAAAGAACAAGACGACAGTGTCTTAGAAAATATAGTGATTTGAAGAGAAGAGAACCGAAGTACTATAAATCGATTCGAAGATTGATAAGGACATGTAAGTTTCAAAATTATATATGAAATAATTTTTAATAATATAAAAAAAGGGTTTATTTTTGAACTGCGTCATCATTGACGAATCCAGGACAATATTATTTTCTGAGTGTTACTTTGACTATATTAGTATATACAATTGCAAAAAGTTACAAAAGTAAGCATGCAGAACTGAGTTAGTAGATTAAAATTTAACTATATTACTATATACACTTAAAAGGTTAGAAAACTTAGCATACAAAAATGAGTTAGTAGAGTAAAATATAACTATATTAGTATATACCATTGAAACATGCAGAACTGAGTTAGTCGAATAAAATATAAATATATTACTATATAACATTGAAACATGTTAGAAAACTAAGCATGCAGAACTGAATGTTTTGAAAACAAAAAATTACTTGGAATAATTAGATTAAAAATTTTTATTCCAAATTTTTTTTATATATATGTTTATAGATATGAGAAGTAGGAGAATGAAGTGTGCACACCCACCACGCTACCTAAGGTCAATGTTGGTGCAAACACCCAGAAGTGAAGCTCTTTCTCCACCTTTGCCAATAACACTATTGGATATTGAATTATCTCCAAATCCATATGAAATTTGTCATAAAAAGACACAGACAGGTAATGACTTATTATTTAAATTTTAAATCATATATTTTAGGTTTTGGCTTAAAAAGTTTTAGCATGCAATATTAATCAAGTTGCTAATTTACTTCTATTATCATTTTTTTCCACATTAACTTTCTATCTTTATTTGAAAAAGAAGGCATCTAAGCGAAGGAGCCAGCCAATTTTTGGTTGAGCACCATGGACAGCACTCTTTGATTGGTTCTGTCCAATTAGCAAGTACAACACAGTTGGTTCACCAAAAATGGGCTGGCATCTAAACTTAGATTCTTGCTTTTCAAATAAAGATACAAAAAGAATGAAGTAAAATAGAAAGTTTATTTAAATTTCATGCACTATCTGAATCATGAAACTTAGAAATTGGGTTCTATGTCCCTTTTAATGATTATTAATATTGTTTTAAATAATATATCCTATGTTTTTGATTTAATAGTTTTCTATCTTTATCTTTGTAATTACGTTCATAGATATTACCATGGAAGACATGGAAACTAGTATGGAAATGGAAGAATTTCAAAATCCTGATAGTGTGACAATATTTGAAGCATTGACTTCAGATGATACTCAACCAAGGATAGAAGTTTTACCAACAATGATGTTAGATAAAGGTATGTTTCATACTCAGTAATCTTAAATCTAAGAAAATCCAAGTTTTAACTAATACATATTGTATATTTCAAATAGGAGTTGGCTCAGATGAAAGCTTTAAAGGAGTGGACATAAGTGTAGAAGCTAATATAGTAGATATCGTAGATAACAGCACATCAGGAGGTAATATTTGTGATGAAAAACCCTATCATACATTGAATATGTATATGAAAATTGAATTAAAATTTGCTTTGCATTTATTTTTCTACAGATTTATCTTCAACATCAACTATTGAAACTGCAGACAAAAGTACTCAGAGTTGTCTTGAAGATCATGTGAAACAAAAAATTTCTAAAATTAGGGCAACTTTGGGAATGTTAATGGAGCAAGTAGATTTTTTATACCGTAAATATGTTATTTGATTTCATTTTTTGTTTTGTCATGATGATTGTCAGAAGAATGACAATTAATAACTGAGAAAAACTTTTGTGTTGAAGAATCAAAAGTGAGTTTGAATTTATGTAAATAAACTTTTTTTTTGGCCATAAAAAAATTTGTCTTTATTAAATAATAACATTTTAAACTTAAAATACACAAAAAATAACTTATTAAACAATATATAGATAAAAAAAATTAACGGTGACTAATATAGTGTTATAAATAATACAATAAATGTTCACTCCAGACGTGGCCTCTTTGGGTCTGTTGTACCCTCCCTTTCACTGACAATAGCCAACAGAGATTGTAATGTCCTTTCACTGATGGTTAAAGCTCTGTTAATTTGCTGGTTTTTCTCTTCATCCATCCGCCTCTGCCATTGGAACATCTCTCTTTGCAGCTGTAATTTCTGCATTTCTATCTCATTCCTTTGCATTTCTATTTCAACATTTTTTTCTGACAGAGCAGCCCAGCGGTCAATATTTGTGTTAATAATATTTTGCATTTCTCTGTGGTCCTCTCTGTATTGCCTTGCAAGTGTCAACATTTCCCTCAATGCAACATCGCCCAATAGTCCTTCTGCCGGTGTATTGTCAATATTTACACCACCTGTTTGCAGTGCAATTGGTGGTGCCTGTGTTTCAACAGGTTCCTCAATGTTTTCTGGTGTGTGAATTTCATCCGGTTGCGCATCTCCCAAATCTTCAAGAATATCTGGAGTCTCACTTCCATCATGCCCTCCTGGTGGTTCATCTTGAATGGGATTTTCCACTATCGGCATGAGATTGATAGTGATCTCCCTTGATGAGTTTTCTTCTTCTAGATCAAGACATAACAAATTGTTAGTAAATAAAAATAAAATGTTATAAAAACACTTGCAGAAATAGAATAGAAGGAGAGAGCAGATACAACCGTCATACAACAATTTAAGTTATATTATATATATATACATATGTGATACATACCATCAAATAATGGAGATGAATGTCCAGTCAATCGCTGGAAAAGACGTCCCAAATCACCTATAAAAAAATACATAACATAAAAATAAATAAATAAATAAAATTAAAATGTTTTTTTGTCAATGTAACTATATATTCAAAATTATTAATGGAAATGTATTTTGCAATTAACTGGACACTGAAGCAAAAATAATCTTTTTGAGAATAAGATATATTGCATGGAATTTCTATCAACTTTCTTATGTAATACTATGATCAATTCTCAAAAAGAAAATAATGATAAATTTTAAAACCATTAGAAAGTTGATTAAAATAGCATGCATGCTCTACACGAATCCTCATTTAAAAAAATTTGTACAGTGTCCCTTTCATGAAAATCTATGATCATTGCTATTTGTCCTTCAAATTACATTACATCTGTAAAAGATCTCGAAATAGAATATGTCAATAATGACATTTGACATTTTAAAAAAAAAATTGAGAGATAAAAGAGATAAAACACACAACATTGAAATTATTCATTTGTAAAGTACTTACCAGTTGATCTACCAACACCAGTTTGTGGAGTGCTGGTCCTTAGATCAGGAAGTGTGTCCGCCGAGGAAGCTGTGTGTGTAACATTAGATGTTGAGCGTATTAATTGTCCATATGTAAAACTGGCCGAAGGTCTGGAAACAGCTGCACTGGGTGGTCTTGACACCGCAGAAGATGAAGTAGAACAAGTGGGCACTTCGTTACTCCTCACAGGCTCGGCTTGTGTTGTTGGCGTCGCTTTAAAAAAAAAAAAAAAAAAAATTAGGTTTATTTTTATTTCTAGTTGAAACTGAAAGCTAAAAGTGTTAATAATAATAATTACAGCAGTGAATGCAGGCTCAATCATTAAAGGGACATGCCAACCACCTTTTTTATGATTTGGAAAGAGAATGCAGTTATAAACATCTTTATAATTTACTTATATTATCTAATTTGTTTTATTCTCTTGATATTCTTTGTTGAAAAGCATTTGATTGCTGCACAAAGAAGCCTTGTGTGATTGGCTCAACATGTGTATTTATTTTTCTTCAACTAAGAATATCTAGAAAATGAAGCCAAAGAAATAATGGAAGTAATTTGTAATGTTGTTTAAATTTCAATTCTCTATCCGAATCATTAATAAAAGATTTTGGGTTTAGTGGCCCTTTAAAGGGACATGAACAAATATAATACCCTTTACAAATTGCAGAAAAAAAAGCTTTTTCAAAAATATTTAATTGTATTATGTTTTTGCCTTCATTGGATTTTTATACTTTGAGGAAAAGCAAATCTATACAGGCACAGTAAATGATCATTGGTTGATGCACATAGATGGTTCATGTGACTGCGTCAACTATGTGCATAGCTATATCTGAAAAAAGTATATGTTTATAAAGCGGAGAACAATTTGGAAAGATGTTAACAATAATATTCTATAGTCAAATAACGCAACATGGAAGTCAATAGATCAGAAATTTAAGAAGGCATGTGATCTGGGGTTAGTCTCATGATTAATGTCGGACATACAATATTATTTTAATAGTTTCAAATTACATTATTTCTATTGTCATTATCTCTTTAAGGTTTCTATGCAATACTGGTTTGAAAATAAACACATGGGTGTTATCTTTAGGGATCACTATATTAATAATCAACAAATCTTTAGTTACGTTAGACCATTAAAAAAAAAGGCAGTATAACAACACTTTTATTGTACAATCCCTTATACATATATGCGACATAAATGATTACTGTATTTGGGGTCTAAATGGCTTGTACAATCCCTTATACATATATGCGAGATAAATGATTACAGTATTTGGGGCCTAAATGGCCTATATAGATTAAGATACTGAAGCGTAAGAAGTCAGATAATGTTATTTTAAAGAAATATATATTGGAGACAATGACCTATCATAACTTTAAAAAAAACATTTACGTCAACTATGTTGTACATTTACCTCTTAAATCACTGTCACAATCATCCGTTATGCCAGTGATGATCTCTGGTCCCAGACGCTGAACAAGCTTCTGCTCATAATCATTGAGGTCTGCCACATATGCTGGTCCACCTCCGGTAGCACGTGCCAAATTTTTTTCTCTGGCCAATTTAGCTTTGGCGAAGCGTTTAATGTCGTTGTAACACTTCTTCAGCTGATCGACATCCTTTTTTCCTGGACCCTGGGCACTAACAGCGTCGCTGATCCTTTGCCAGATCTGCTTCCTCCTAGAAAAATTTGTCTGTTTGACACGACATCCAAACAAATAATCATAAGAGTCAATAATCATGTCAATCAAAACGACGTTTTGCTGATGAGAAAAGTGAGGATTCTTGGATTTTGAAGCGGTTTCAGATCCAGATGAAGCCATATCGAAATTGTAAATAAAGATCACAAAAACGAGCGCTCTGTAATTACTCTCCAAAAATTTTGGAACAATAATAAAGTTGTTTAGAAAAGTTGTACATTTATAGGAGCAAAATTCTATTCCCGCGACTACTATGACGTTCATGACACCTTACATGTCACGTGTTAACAATTGGCCAGACAATTCAACTGAAAGTTAAGTACATCAGCTTAGTCGCGGCGAGCGAGGCGTCAAATTTATCAATATTCCGCCACTGCTCGCGGCGGGCTAGACGTGTCTATTTATTGTGGGATTATTAGTACATAGCTACAGCGGACACCATTTCGCCCGCGGCGAGTAACGGCGAGTTTAGCCGCGTCTAAAATGACGGATGAATTGACGGCTTAGTACATGGAGCCCTATATGTTTGGATATGATACTCAATGAATCTTGAACAAGAGTTTGTTCACCTTAACAAGATCTCTTGTCAAACTTATGAGCATCAGTCTTTATGCAAGATTTCCAAATAAAACTCTCAGTTCTCATAAAGGGGTGCATATGGGCATGGCAGCAACACAGGGTTTAGACTTTTTTAGCCATAATATTTTTTGGCTAGGGTATAACATGACATTTTTTTTGTTTAAAGTAAATGAGAAGTAGGTGGAGGAGAGATGGCCAATGAAAGAGAAGAGAGAAGGGAGGGGGAGAGAGTTGAGAATTGAGGGAGGGAGGGAGAGAATTGAGTGAGAGAAGGGATGGAGAGAAGGGAGGGATAGGAGAGAAGGGAGGGAGAGGAGAGGAGGGAGAGAAGGGAGGTAGAGAGCGTGAGAGAGACAGAGGGGGGGAAGGGGAGAGATAGAGAGGGGGAGAGACAAAGGGGGGGGAGAGATAGGAAGAGAAGAAGAGAGAGGGGGGAGTGAAAGGGAGGGAGAGAGATAGATGGAGGAATGGAGAGAGAGGTATATAGAAAGAAAGAAATAATAAAAAAGGAAGATGGAGAGAAAGATAGCGGGGAAGAGGGAGAGAGAGGGAGTGAACAGGAGAGAGAAAGAGAAATGGGGAGGGATGGAGAGAGAGGGAGGTAAAGAAAAAGATAGAGGGAGCGTGTAGGAGAGATGGAGTGGAAGAGAGAGAGAGAGTGAGAGGGGGAGAGAGAGAGAGAGAGAGTGAGAGGGGAGAGAGAGAGATAGAGTGAGAGGGGAGAGTGAGAGAGAGAGAGTGAGAGGGGAGAGAGAGAGAGAGATAGAGTGAGAGAGAGTGAGAGGGGAGAGAGAGAGATGGCGAAGGAGGACGTGGGGGACACAGAAGGGGGGAAGAGAGGGAGACAGAGGGGGGGAACAAAGGGAAAGAGGAAGAGGGAAGAGAATACGACAGCACCCATTGTTTAATAGACACTAAAACAATATATACTATTCAAAACGTAAAAAGCATAAAAGACATCTGTAATCATCAAGGCAGCAGTAGAGGAAGCAGTATAAAATAGTTCTAATATATCACAGAACAGCAGCAAGATATCATTCTTTATGAAAATATAGAAACTGCAACACCTCCACCAAATGAAACATTACGAAAATATCTGTAGATACTGCCACATTGGCACTGACTGTTCTAGGGGGGTTCGGGTTGCTATGAGTCCCCTGTCATTACTGTGGCATCTCCAAAGTTCAAAGTCATTAGTTGTCCTGAATAAGTAATGTAGTTTTACAAGTGCTCTACACAGCTGATGCATAAACGGAACAGTAATTCAATGATATCCAACCCCAATAAATCCTTTAACACAAAAGCTGCTTTTAATTATAAAATAATTTATATAAATCAATGTAGTAGAGAATAAGGTCGAGCAAATGTGCTGAAAGTGTAATTCGTATGGTAGAACGAATAGTCCTGTGGACATTTATTTTAGACAATCAAATGAATGAAAATCCATAATAATTTGGTAATCAAAAGTTATTTTGAATGTAACTTTCGTTTTCAAATGTTCATAATTAGATCGAATATCCATATTCGAAATTTCGGATGTAACATTGGAATTAACAAATACTATTCAGAAGTTCAATAGTTCATTTTGTAGGGAATTTAGTAAATTGATGCATAATAGATACAAATATATCAATTAGAATGTTTCTATTTCCAATATTGCATCATTCGAATGTTACATTTAAAGACAGCATTGGAAATACTATTACATTAAGCGAATGTTAGAATGCTGTGCAAACATTTGAAATACGAAACAAACTAATGTGTTTAAAATTCGGTTTATTTTTCGAATGTTGCAAAACATTCTCCCATCCCTAGTAGAAACCCTCTAGTAAAAAAAAAATATATATGAACTTTTTTTTTACAGTAAAATAAATTCTTGCTTCAGAGACAACCTGCAAATTACAGAGTGATCAATGAATTTTAAGAAAAGGCGAGTCTGTAAACTTTGCCTTTTGTTACTGTTGTTGTTGTTGGTGGTAGATAACGCACACAACCTGATAAAACAAACTGCTCGTTTATAGCATGTCATAACTCACCATGTACTAACACAACGCAAGTCCTGGTGTGAGTGACACAACCTATGTACCTGCATTACTCGGTGTGCTGTGTATTCACTTGTAAGAGTGACAGGCTACAGGGTGAGAAACGTAGGCTGCAGAACACAGCTGCAAATAAGCAGTTGGCTAATTAAAGGGACAAAGCTGGGGTGCAGGCGCCAACTCCGGAAAACAGTAATGCACAGCTTAGGTCACAGCCCTCTGAGTATCCTCTTCCCTCTCCCGATGTGGTATGCTGGTGCCTGTGCCGGACGTCATGGCCATTCCATTCCTGCGCATAGTATAGCCCCCTAACATTTAAAACAAATAAAAATATTAAATAAAATAAAATGTTTCATTTGTAATCAATGGCAAAAGTGCCATACTCGGGGCATTCACCCCCTAAAGATGTCACTGGAGCAATGCGTCAAAAAGTGCCGCCCCCCCAATCTTCCCCTAATCTGCCGCCCTAGGCATGGGCCTTGTTAGCCTAAGTCATATTACTCCCCTGCAGATACATTAAAAAAACTGAGAAAACAGATGCTAATCGTGTTGGCTAGCAGCCACTAATTCTGTCAGGATTAGTGATGTCGCGAATAGTTCGCCGGCGAATAGTTCCCGGCGAACATAGCTTGTTCGCGTTCGCCGCGGGGGTCGAACATATGCAATGTTTGATCTGCCCCCTATTCGTCATCATTGAGTAAACTTTGACCCTGTATCTCACAGTCTGCAGACACATTTCAGCCAATCAGCAGCAGACACTCCCTCCCAGACCCTCCCAGCTCCTGGACAGCAGCCATTTTAGATTCATTCTGATCGTGCATTCTTAGTGAGAGGAGGGATATTGTAGCTACTTCTGATTTTTTAGGGCTAGAATATCTTTTTTTTTTTTTTTTTTTTTTTTTGCCTGTGTAATTTTGACTGTGAAACATCAGTCTGCTAGTGTAATCTATAAGCAGTTGCCTGCCTGCCAGCGTGTGTGCCAGGCCCACTTGCTAAGTGCCACCACTCATATCTGTTGTAACAGTAGTGTAAATTTAAAAAAAAAAAACTTTTTTGACTGTGAAACATCAGTCTGCTAGTGTAATCGAATTGCAGTTGCCTGCCTGCCAGCGTGTGTGCCAGGCCCACTTGCCATCTAGTGCCCCCACTCATATCTGTTTTAACAGTAGTGTAAATTTTTAAAAAAAAAACTTTTTTTGACTGTGAAACGTCAGTCTGCTAGTGTAATCTAATTGTAGTTTCCTGCCTGCCAGCGTGTGTGCCAGGTCCACTTGCCAACTAGTGCCACCACTCATATCTGTTGTAACAGTAGTGTAAATTTAAAAAAAAAAAACTTTTTTGACTGTGAAACATCAGTCTGCTAGTGTAATCTAATTCTAGTTGCCTGCCTGCCAGCGTGTGTGCCAGGCGCACTTGCCAACTAGTGCCACCACTCATATTTGTTGTAACAGTAGTGTAGATTTTTAAAAAAAAAAACTTTTTTGACTGTGAAACATCAGTCTGCTAGTGTAATCTAATTGCAGTTGCCTGCCTGTTAGGGTGTGTGCCAGTCCCACTTTCCCAGTGCCACCACTCATATCTGGTGTAACAGTAATGTAAATAATTAAAAAAAAACTACTTTTTTGACTGTGAAACATCATTCTGCTAGTGTAATTCTAATTGCATTTGCCTGTCTGCCAATGTGTGTGCCCGGCCCACTTGCCCAGTGCCACCACTCATATCTGGTATAACAGTAGTGTAAATAATTTAAAAAAAAAAAACTTTTTGGACTGTGAAACATCAGTCTGCTAGTGTAATCTAATTCTAGTTGCCTGCCTGCCAGCGTGTGTGCCAGGCGCACTTGCCAACTAGTGCCACCACTCATATCTGTTGTAACAGTAGTGTAGATTTAAAAAAAAAAAATTTTTGACTGTGAAACATCAGTCTGCTAGTGTAATCTAATTGCAGTTGCCTGCCTGTTAGGGTGTGTGCCAGGCCCACTTTCCCAGTGCCACCACTCATATCTGGTGTAACAGTAATGTAAATAATTAAAAAAAAAACTACTTTTTTGACTGTGAAACATCATTCTGCTAGTGTAATTCTAATTGCATTTGCCTGTCTGCCAACGTGTGTGCCCGGCCCACTTGCCCAGTGCCACCACTCATATCTGGTATAACAGTAGTGTAAATAACTAAAAAAAAAAAAACTTTTTTGACTGTGAAACATCAGTCTGCTAGTGTAATTTTAATTGCATTTGCCTGCCTGCCAACGTGTGTGCCCGGCCCACTTGCCCAGTGCCACCACTCATATCTGGTGTAACAGTAGTGTAAATAATTTAAAAAAAACAAAACTTTTTTGACTGTGAAACATCAGTCTGCTAGTGTAATTCTAATTGCATTTGCCTGCCTGCCTGCCAACGTGTGTGCCCGGCCCACTTGCCCAGTGCCACCACTCATATCTGGTGTAACAGTAGTGTAAATAATTAAAAAAACAAACAAACTTTTTTGACTGTGAAACATCAGTCTGCTAGTGTAATCTAATTGCATTTGCCTGCCTGCCAGTGTGTGTGCCAGGCTCACAGCGTATACTGTGCCCACTTGCCCAGTGGCACCACTCATATCTTGTTTAATAGTAGTGTAAGTGTACATTTAAAAAAATAAAAACTTTTTGGACTGTGAAACATCAGTCTGCTTTTTTGTTTCAGGCTCACAGCGTATACTGTGCCCACTTGCCCAGTGCCACCACTCATATCTTGTTTAATAGTAGTGTAAGTGTACATTTAAAAATAAAAAAACTAATTTGACTGTGAAACATCAGTCTGCTTTTTTGTGTCAGGCTTACAGCGTATACTGTGCCCACTTGTCCAGTGCCACCACTCACATTATCTTGTTTAATAGTAGTGTAAGTGTACATTTTAAAAATAAAAAAACTATTTTGACTTTGAAACATCAGTCTGCTTTTTTGTGTCAGGCTAACAGCGTATACTGTGCCCACTTGCCCAGTGCCACCACTCATATTATCTTGTTTAATAGTAGTGCACTGTCAGTGTACATTTAAAAAAAAAATAAAAAAATTTGACTGTGAAACATCAGTCTGGTTTTTTGTGTCAGGCTCACAGCGTATACTGTGCCCACTCACAGTAGCTTGCACGCATAGTAGCACTAATCGGAAAAAAAATGACAGGCAGAGGCAGGCCAACCCGCAGGGGCCGTCGTGGTCATTGTGCTGTGATTCCCTTTGGCCATAGAATAATGCCCAGTGTTAGGCCACGTACCATGAACACGAAAAGTTCTAATGAAATAGTTGATTTTATAACACAGGACACCCAATCTTCTACAGCTTCCGCTCGTAACCTTGACGCACCATCCTCCTCCTCTAGCTTAGCTTCGGGCGCCTCTCAACTTACCACTTGCCCGCCTGCCGTCACCACCGACACTAGCACCACAGCCGCCTCACTTGATCTGTCAGAGGAGTTATGTACACCTCAGTGTGAAGAAATGAGTGATGCGCAACCATCATTGACAGAGGATGTAGATAACTGTGATATGTCTCAGTCAGGCAGCATTACAGACATAGACAACGCACGGTGTGATGATGATGATGATGTTGTACCCGCCAATGCTTCCGTTGTTGAGTTGTCAGATACAAGTGAAGGGGTTGATGATGACGATGCGTGCGTGAATGTCACGTGGGCGCCCGGTAGAAGAGAATAAGAACAGGGGGAAAGTTCAGATGGGGAGACAGAGAGGAGCAGGAGGAGGAGACGAGCTGGAAGCAGGGGGAGGTCATCGCAAGGAGCTAGTGGCCCAGTCAGACAGCATGCATCGGCACCCGGGGTTAGCCAGACAGCACGCCAATCAATGCATGCTGTTGCCACCACCAGAATGCCGTCATCGCAGAGCTCATCAGTGTGGCATTTTTTTTATGTGTCTGCCTCTGACAACAGCAATGCCATTTGCAACCTGTGCCAAAAGAAACTGAGTCGTGGGAAGTCCAACACCCACCTAGGTACAACTGCTTTACGAAGGCACATGATCTCACATCACAAACGCCTATGGGATGAACACATGAGGACAAGCAGCACACAAACTCAAAGCCGCCATCCTCCTCCTGGTCCAGCATCTTCAGCCACGTCAACCACTGCTGTGCTCCTTGCCCCCTCTCAACCATCTGCCAATCCGTCTCTCTTCCGGAGCAGTTCCTGCTCATCTGCCCACAGTCAGGTGTCTGTCAAGGACATGTTTGAGCGTAAGAAGCCAATGTCACCAAGTCACCCCCTTGCCCGGCGTCTGACAGCTGGCTTGTCTGAACTCTTAGTCCGCCAGCTTTTACCATACAAGCTGGTGGAGTCTGAGGCGTTCAAAAAATGTGTTGCTATTGGGACACCACAGTGGAAGGTGGAAGCAATCCCCAACCTGTACTTGATTGTGCGAAAGGAAGTAATGGCATGTCTGGCACACAGTGTTGGGGCAAGGGTCCATCTGACCACTGATAGCTGGTCTGCAAAGCATGGTCAGGGCAGGTATATCACCTACACTGCGCATTGAATAAACCTGCTGACGGCTGCCAAGCATGGAATGCCTGGCTCTGCAGAGGAGTTGGTGACACCGCCACGACTTGCAGGCAGGCCTGCTGCCACCTCCTCTACTCCTCCTACTCCATCCTCTTCCATAACCTCCTCGGCTGAGTCCTCTTCTGCTGCTGCATCTTGCTCCACATCAACTGCACCCCCCCAGCTCCCCAGGTACTATTCCACATCCCGGATATGGCAGTGTCACGCCATCTTGGGATTGACTTGCCTGAAAGCAGAGAGTCACACCGCAGCAGCACTCCTGTCCGCCCTGAACGCACAGGTGGATCAGTGGCTGACTCCGCACCAACTGGAGATCGGCAAAGGGGTTTCTGACAACGGAAGTAATTTGATGGCGGCATTGAAATTGGGCAAGTTGACATGCCGAGCATGGCACATGTGTGTAATCTGATTGTACAACGCTTTGTGCATAAGTACCCAGGCTTACAGGACGTCCTGAAGCAGGCCAAGAAGGTGTGTGGCCATTTCAGGCGTTCCTACACGGCCATGGCGCACTTGTCAGATATCCATCAGTGAAACAACCTGTCAGTGAGGTGCTTGATTTGCGACAGCCCGACACATTGGAATTCAGCACTCCTAATGTTCGACCGCCTGCTCCAACAAGAAAAAGCCGTTAACGAGTATTTGTATGACCGGGGTGCTAGGACAGCCTCTGGGGAGCTGGGAATTTTTTTGCCACGTTACTGGACGCTCATGCACAATGCATGTAGGCTCATGCGTCCTTTTTAGGAGGTGACAAACCTAGTCAGTCGCACCGAAGGCACCATCAACGACATCATACCATTTGTTTTCTTCCTGGAGCGTGCCCTGAGAAGAGTGCTGGATCAGGTCGTAGATGAGCGTGAAGAGGAAGAGGAAGAGTTGTGGTCACCATCACCACCAGAAACAGCCTTATCAGCATCGCTTGCTGGACCAGCGGCAACGCAGGAAGAGGATTGTGAGGAAAAGGAGTCAGAGGAGGAATGTGGCTTTGAGGAAGAGGAGGAAGACCAAGCACAACAGGCATCCCAGGGTGCTCGTTGTCACCTATCTGGTACCCGTGGTGTTGCACATGGCTGGGGGGAAGAAGATACCTTCAGTGAGATCAGTGAGGATGAGGAATGGGACATGAGTAGCTCGGCATCCAACCTTGTGCAAATGGGGTCTTTCATGCTGTTGTGCCTGTTGAGGGACACTCGTATAAAAAAGCTGAAGGAGAGCGAACTGTACTGGGTGTCCACACTACTAAACCCCCGGTATAAGCATAAAGTGCTTGAAATGTTACCAAATTCCCGCAAGTCGGAAAGGATGGAGCAGTTAAAAAATAAATTAAAAAGTATGCTTTACACAGCGTATAAGGGTGATGTCACAGCACAACGGGAATCTAACAGGGGAAGAGGTGAAAGTAATACTCCTCCCATGACCACACCAGCAAGGACAGGATGCTTTACAGACGTGTTGTTGATAGAGGACATGCAGACCTTTTTAACTCCTATGCATCGCTACAGCCCTTCGGGGTCCAGCCTCAGAGAACGACTCAACCGACAGGTAGCAGACTACCTCGCCTTAACTGCAGATCTCGACACTCTGAGGAGCGATGAACCCCTTGACTACTGGGTGTGCAGGCTTGACCTGTGGCCTGAGCTATCCCAATTTGCCATAGAACTTCTGGCCTGCCCCGCTTCAAGTGTCCTGTCGGAAAGGACCTTCAGTGCAACAGGAGGTATTGTCACTGAGAAGCGAAGTCGCCTCGGTCAAAAAAGTCTTGATTACCTCACCTTTATTAAGATGAATGAGGGATGGATCCTGAAGGGACTGACATTGGGCGATACATTCGAGTAAAAAAGGCCTGATGAGATGAGCTGCCTTGGGCTAAAAATGGTCCACACGCTGCTGTATTTTATCTCCGAATGCAGGATGACTTGCATGACTTATCCGCCACCAACTAGGGTTTAAGCCGCCATGTTTTAGGGCACTTTCTGCCAGGGAAACAAACATCAATTTTTCTCGCCGCTGCTACAGCAGCGTCTGCAACAATACCTTATTTTTCAGGCATGTGTACATGCCAAATTTTTCTGGCCTCTGGTGCTGCACTGTGGCTTCAAAAATCAAACCAAAAAAAAGGCACATAACAGGGATTAAACCAATAGGAATAGTACTACTTAACACACCACTCCTATCTGGTGGCACATTAGATTGCACGCGCAGTGCCCCAAATTTGAAGTAGGAGGACCGACAAAGCATCTTTTTCCATCTCCCGGTTCCTAAAATCCATGCCATATACACGTCCCCTGATAGGGGATGTAACAGGGATTAAATTGATAAGAATAGTACTACTTAATACACCACTCATATCTGTTGTCACAGTAGCTTGCACGGATAGTACCACTAATTAAAAAAAAAAATGACAGGCAGAGGCAGGCCACCCCGCAGGGGCCGTCGTGGTTGTGGTGCTGTGATTCCCTTTGTCCCTAGAATAATGCCCAGTGTTCAGAGGCCACATACCCTGAACTCGAAAACTTTGGAGCACATAGTTGACAGGCTAACACAGGACACCCAATCTTCTACAGCTTCCGCTCGGATCCTTGATGCGGTGTCTGTCAAGGTGTCTGTCAAGGACATGTTTGAGCGTTAGAAGCCAATGTCATAAACTAAGGCTAAAGGAGAACAACCTGTACTGGGTGTCCAAGCATCTTTTTCCATCTCCCGGTTCCTAAAATCATCTCCAGGTTCCTAAAATCGATGCCATACCTGTACTCGATTGTGCAAAAGGAAGTAATGGCATATGGGGTCTTTCATGCTGTCGTGCCTGTTGAGGGACCCTCGTATAAAAAGGCTGAAGGAGAACGACCTGTACTGGGTGTCCAAGCATCTTTTTCCATCTCCCGGTTCCTAAAATCATCTCCGGGTTCCTAAAATCGATGCCATACCTGTACTCGATTGTGCAAAAGGAAGTAATGGCATATGGGGTCTTTCATGCTGTCGTGCCTGTTGAGGGACCCTCGTATAAAAAGGCTGAAGGAGAACGACCTGTACTGGGTGTCCAAGCATCTTTTTCCATCTCCCTGTTCCTAAAATCATCTCCGGGTTCCTAAAATCGATGCCATACCTGTACTCGATTGTGCAAAAGGAAGTAATGGCATATGGGGTCTTTTATGCTGTTGTGCCTGTTGAGGGACCCTCGTATAAAATGGCTGAAGGAGAAGACCTGTACTGGGTGTCCAAGCATCTTTTTCCATCTCCCGGTTCCTAAAATCATCTCCGGGTTCCTAAAATCGATGCCATACCTGTACTCGATTGTGCAAAAGAAAGTAATGGTATATGGGGTCTTTCATGCTGTCGTGCCTGTTGAGGGACCCTCGTATAAAAAGGCTAAAGGAGAACGACCTGTACTGGGTGTCCAAGCATCTTTTTCCATCTTCCGGTTCCTAAAATCATCTCCGGGTTCCTAAAATCGGTGCCATACCTGTACTCGATTGTGCAAAAGGAAGTAATGGCATATGGGGTCTTTCATGCTGTCGTGCCTGTTGAGGGACCCTCGTATAAAATGGCTGAAGGAGAACGACCTGTACTGGGTGTCCAAGCATCTTTTTCCATCCTCCGGTTCCTAAAATCATCTCCAGGTTCCTAAAATCGATGCCATACCTGTACTCGATTGTGCAAAAGGAAGTAATGGCATATGGGGTCTTTCATGCTGTCGTGCCTGTTGAGGGACCCTCGTATAAAAAGGCTGAAGAAGAACGACCTGTACTGGGTGTCCAAGCATCTTTTTCCATCTCCCGGTTCCTAAAATCATCTCCGGGTTCCTAAAATCGATGCCATACCTGTACTCGATTGTGCAAAAGGAAGTAATGGCATATGGGGTCTTTCATGCTGTCATGCCTGTTGAGGGACCCTCGTATAAAATGGCTGAAGGAGAACGACCTGTACTGGGTGTCCAAGCATCTTTTTCCATCTCCCGGTTCCTAAAATCATCTCTGGGTTCCTAAAATCGATGCCATACCTGTACTCGATTGTGCAAAAGGAAGTAATGGCATATGGGGTCGTTCATGCTGTCGTGCCTGTTGAGGGACCCTCGTATAAAATGGCTGAAGGAGAACGACCTGTACTAAGTGTCCAAGCATCTTTTTCCATCCTCCGGTTCCTAAAATCATCTCCAGGTTCCTAAAATTGATGCCATACCTGTACTCAATTGTGCAAAAGGAAGTAATGGCATATGGGGTCTTTCATGCTGTCGTGCCTGTTGAGGGACCCTCGTATAAAAAGGCTGAAGGAGAACGACCTGTACTGGGTGTCCAAGCATCTTTTTCCATCTCCCGGTTCCTAAAATCATCTCCGGGTTCCTAAAATCGATGCCATACCTGTACTCGATTGTGCAAAAGGAAGTAATGGCATATGGGGTCTTTCATGCTGTCATGCCTGTTGAGGGACCCTCGTATAAAATGGCTGAAGGAGAACGACCTGTACTGGGTGTCCAAGCATCTTTTTCCATCTCCCGGTTCCTAAAATCATCTCCGGGTTCCTAAAATCGATGCCATACCTGTACTCAATTGTGCAAAAGGAAGTAATGGCATATGGGGTCTTTCATGCTGTCGTGCCTGTTGAGGGACCCTCGTATAAAATGGCTGAAGGAGAACGACCTGTACTGGGTGTCCAAGCATCTTTTTCCATCCTCCGGTTCCTAAAATCATCTCCGGGTTCCTAAAATCGATGCCATACCTGTACTCGATTGTGCAAAAGGAAGTAATGGCATATGGGGTCTTTCATGCTGTCGTGCCTGTTGAGGGACCCTCGTATAAAAAGGCTGAAGGGAACGACCTATACTGGGTGTCCAAGCATCTTTTTCCATCTCCCGGTTCCTAAAATCATCTCCGGGTTCCTAAAATCGATGCCATACCTGTACTCGATTGTGCAAAAGGAAGTAATGGCATATGGGGTCTTTCATGCTGTCGTGCCTGTTGAGGGACCCTCGTATAAAATGGCTGAAGGAGAACGACCTGTAATGGGTGTCCAAGCATCTTTTTCCATCTCCCGGTTCCTAAAATCATCTCCGGGTTCCTAAAATCGATGCCATACCTGTACTCGATTGTGCAAAAGGAAGTAATGGCATATGGGGTCTTTCATGCTGTCGTGCCTGTTGAGGGACCCTCGTATAAAATGGCTGAAGGAGAACGACCTGTACTGGGTGTCCAAGCATCTTTTTCCATCCTCCTGTTCCTAAAATCATCTCCGGGTTCCTAAAATCGATGCCATACCTGTACTCGATTGTGCAAAAGGAATTAATGGCATATGGGGTCTTTCATGTTGTCGTGCCTGTTGAGGAACCCTCGTATAAAATGGCTGAAGGAGAACGACCTGTACTGGGTGTCCAAGCATCTTTTTCCATCTCCGGGTTCCTAAAATCGATGCCATACCTGTACTTGATTGTTCAAAAGGAAGTAATGGCATATGGGGTCTTTCATGCTGTCATGGCTGTTGAGGGACCCTCGTATAAAAAGGCTGAAGGAGAACGACCTGTACTGGGTGTCCAAGCATCTTTTTCCATCACCCGGTTCCTAAAATCATCTCCAGGTTCCTAAAATTGATGCCATAACTGTACTCGATTGTGCAAAAGGAAGTAATGGCATATGGGGTCTTTCATGCTGTCGTGCCTGTTGAGGGACCCTTGTATGAAAAGGCTGAAGGAGAACGACCTGTACTGGATGTCCAAGCATCTTTTTCCATCTCCCGGTTCCTAAAATCATCTCCGGGTTCCTAAAATCGATGCCATACCTGTACTCGATTGTGCAAAAGGAAGTAATGGCATATGGGGTCGTTCATGCTGTCGTGCCTGTTGAGGGACCCTCGTATAAAATGGCTGAAGGAGAACGACCTGTACTGGGTGTCCAAGCATCTTTTTCCATCTCCCGGTTCCTAAAATCATCTCCGGATTCCTAAATTCGATGCCATACCTGTACTCAATTGTGCAAAAGGAAGTAATGTCATATGGGGTCTTTCATGCTGCCGTGCCTGTTGAGGGACCATCGTATGAAATGGCTGAAGGAGAACGACCTGTACTGGGTGTCCAAGCATCTTTTTCCATCTCCTGGTTCCTAAAATCATCTCCGGGTTCCTAAAATCGATGCCATACCTGTACTCAATTGTGCAAAAGGAAGTAATGGCATATGGGGGTCTTTCATGCTGTCGTGCCTGTAGAGGGACCCTTGTATAAAAAGGCTGAAGGAGAACGACCTGTACTGGGTGTCCAAGCATCTTTTTCCATCTCCCGGTTCCTAAAATCATCTCCGGGTTCCTAAAATCGATGCCATACCTGTACTCGATTGTGCAAAAGGAAGTAATGTCATATGGGGTCTTTCATGCTGTTGTGCCTGTTGAGGGACCATCGTATGAAATGGCTGAAGGAGAACGACCTGTACTGGGTGTCCAAGCATCTTTTTCCATCTCCTGGTTCCTAAAATCATCTCCGGGTTCCTAAAATCGATGCCATACCTTTACTCAATTGTGCAAAAGGAAGTAATGGCATATGGGGGTCTTTCATGCTGTCGTGCCTGTTGAGGGACCCTCGTATAAAATGGCTGAAGGAGAACGACCTGTACTGGGTGTCCAAGCATCTTTTTCCATCTCCCGGTTCCTAAAATCATCTCCGGATTCCTAAATTCGATGCCATACCTGTACTCGATTGTGCAAAAGGAAGTAATGTCATATGGGGTCTTTCATGCTGTCGTGCCTGTTGAGGGACCATCGTATGAAATGGCTGAAGGAGAACGACCTGTACTGGGTGTCCAAGCATCTTTTTCCATCTCCTGGTTCCTAAAATCATCTCCGGGTTCCTAAAATCGATGCCATACCTGTACTCAATTGTGCAAAAGGAAGTAATGGCATATGGGGGTCTTTCATGCTGTCGTGCCTGTAGAGGGACCCTTGTATAAAAAGGCTAAAGGAGAACGACCTGTACTGGGTGTCCAAGCATCTTTTTCCATCTCCCGGTTCCTAAAATCATCTCCGGGTTCCTAAAATCGATGCCAAATACACGTCCCCTGATAGGGGACGTAACAGGGATTAAACTGATAAGAATAGTACTAGTTAACACACCACTCCTATCTGGTGGCACAGTAGATTGCACGCGGTGCTCTGACAAAATGCAGAAGGACATTTGGCAGACGGACATTTGGCAGACAGGCAGAAAGCTAAAGAATGTTCCGATTTCGGCCGAGGGCAGATACACAGAGTGCTCTGTTCTAATCAGAGCCTCGGGCGCCGCAACTGCCTCTGGGAACCTTACCATGGGTCGACCGCCCGTCTTGTAATTCTCTGTCTGGGAAATTATCTATCTATCAAATCTATCTATTTATCTATCAAATCTATTGTGGCAAACCTAGCCACTTCTGGACTATAATGCAATAAAGAGTTAACTTTGTTCAGCTTTCAGAAGCTATCTTCTAAATACAAGGTTGCTGGCATCAGCTATTGTGTGCTCTAATTAAGTTTAGTGATAAACATTCCCATTGTCTAATCATCTCCAGAGTCAGGCTGCTAGTTGATAAGATGGACTGCATTGTTTTCTTGTGTTTAAATTGTTATCTGCTTAAGTAATGTAATTTCTATTGTGGCATGTCAAAGGGCGTTTGCTCTCTATCTAATGTACAATATTCTTTCAACCCCCCAGCTGGGGTCAGACCTGCATAAATACTAGGCAAATAGTTTTAATAAATGTCATTCTGTTTTAAAACCTGCAATGTGGAGCCTGGTCTCATGTTTGAGGGGAAAACTGGCTGGGTTGTGAGTTGCTGATCCCATATTCAGGACATTGTTCATCTGGTGTTAACCCTTGGTATCTTGTTGGTACCGTGACAATTGGTGGCAAACGACTACACAAGCCAGTAACCTCAGGAAGAGGGGGATTACTACAATACTGACTAAGATGGAAGGAGTACCAGGGACCGAAGTGAATGGAGACGGATTATTCTAAGCTAAAGAGACAAACGTTAAAGGAACTGCTAGAAGCCAGGGGAAAGATAGGCAGCAGCAAACCCAAGGCTATATTAATTGCCGAGCTGATGGAGGGAGACAGAGCTCGCAGCGCTACGCCTCCAGCAGCCATGGAGGAGACCCTATACCAGAGGGAAATGAGGACCAGGCTGGAATTTTTACCCCAACCTGTACCATGGGACATGCTATCCGTGGTAATGGCAGATGTGCAGGAGTACGTGATGGCACACAGTCCGCGGAATGCATCCTCCCGAGCAGAATCCATTTCGGAAGCACTCAGCAACCCAGTAAGACCCAAAATCCCATACCATGCCTTTAAAATGTTTTGTGAGGAGAAGGATGAGATCGATGGGTATTTACAGGATTTTGAGAGACTGTGCGAGTTACATGATTTGGAGCAGTCCGTATGGGTGCCGGTGCTAGCAGGCAAGCTAGCCGGTAGGGCAGCGGAAGCGTATTGCGCTGTACCCAGGGAGGACAGCAAGGATTACGCTAAAGTGAAGAGAGCGATCTTGGAAAGATATGCCATTACACCGGAGGCATACCGGAGGCGGTTCAGAGGCACTGTTAAATTAGCTGGTGATTCCTACGTTTAGTGGGCATGTAAGGTGCACCGCACAGCAGCTCACTGGGTAGCGGGGTGCGAAGCCGTATCTGGGGAAGAGGTGCTGCAGCTATTCCTGTTGGAACATTGCTTTGACAAGTTATCAGCAGGAGTTAGAGAGTGGGTTCGGGACCGTAAACCCTCCACCCTGCATGAAGCTGCTCGCCTAGCAGATGAGTATACGGATGCCCGCAAACTGGACACTGCTACCACTAAGCCCCCTGCTAGAGTGGAGTAAAGACCCCCAGTCACCCCAGCAGCTGCCAGTTACCAACCCCCAGCGCACCGCTATACCACACGGCCTCCGGCCACGAACTACCCTCAGAGAGCCCGGTTCAATTTGCGGGGCTACTCACAACCTATTCGGTGCTTTGGATGTAAGCAACTAGGGCACAAAAGACCAGAGTGTCCCCTAAACGCAGCGAACCAAGCCCAGTCCTGGAGAAGACCCGCTGGCGGAATCCCACGTAATCCTCAGCCTGCGGCCCGCTACGTAGAGGCGCCAGAATTCTGGGGCAGCCTACATGAAGCAGACCCCATACAAGCTGCCCACCGGAATAACCGGCAACTGGTTAAAGTGAATGAGAAGGAGGTCAGTGGTCTACGGGATACTGGTGCTACCATGACCTTGCTTCAAAAGAACTTGGTGTCTGAGAAACAGCATACTGGAGACACTGTGGCTGTGAGGGTAGCAGGGGGCACTGTGTTCCACCTACCTGTTGCCAGGGTACATTTGGATTGGGGAGTGGGCGCTAGACCTGTGAATGTGAGGGTCAAGAAGGACTTACCTGCTGATGTTCTCCTTGGAAATGACTTGGCCCCCCTTGTTTCTGCCTATGCTCCCATGGGTCCCGCTGATGTTAACCCTGTGACTACCCGTGCCCAGATCTGTGCAGCAGAGACTGACCCACCTGCTGCTAAGCCCCAGGACGCTGAGCGCAGTAAATCTCTATCTGCTATTGATACGTGGAAGTCCCGTTACAATGCGCTGATGAAGGAGAAGAGTCACGTAGAGGATGAAATGGTCACGTTAAATAATCATGTAACAGTGCTAGCGGGAGAGAAGTGGAGTGCAGAGGAAAAAGCACGTTTAGAACAGGAATCTCTGACAAGCTGCACCGACAGACTGCAGAAAACACCAGCTTGAGAGTGGAACATGAAACATTAAAGACAAACTTAGTGACACTGGAGGAGAAGCTGACGCTGGCTCATAGTGAGGTGCAGCAACTCGAGGGCACCCTATGTCAGTATGAAGGGATTGTGGATACCTATAAAGAGCAGGTACAAAAAACTCGTAAAGAAGCTGATGAGATTTTGAAGGACTATTTAGCCCTGGTCTGGGCACTGAAGAAGTTGAACCCTTATCTATACGGGCAGGAATTCTCTCTCATAACGGGAATACAGATGGATTGTCCTGGCAAACTGACATGCCTACCACCTCCTAGTCTGGTCATCCCCAGGTTGACCCTCCAAAGGGTCAAGCCGGGTCTGCCAGAGTGTTCCACAAGGGGGAGCATTGTGGCAAACCTAGCCACTTCTGGACTATAATGTAAGAAAGAGTTAACTTTGTTCAGCTTTCAGAAGCTATCTTCTAAATACAAGGTTGCTGGCATCAGCTATTGTGTGCTCTAATTAAGTTTAGTGATAAACATTCCCATTGTCTAATCATCTCCAGAGTCAGGCTGCTAGTTGATAAGATGGACTGCATTGTTTTCTTGTGTTTAAATTGTTATCTGCTTAAGCAATGTAATTTCTATTGTGGCATGTCAAAGGGCGTTTGCTCTCTATCTAATGTACAATATTCTTTCAACCCCCCAGCTGGGGTCAGACCTGCATAAATACTAGGCAAATAGTTTTAATAAATGTCATTCTGTTTTAAAACCTGCAATGTGGAGCCTGGTCTCATGTTTGAGGGGAAAACTGGCTGGGTTGTGAGTTGCTGATCCCATATTCAGGACATTGTTCATCTGGTGTTAACCCTTGGTATCCTGTTGGTACCGTGACATCTATCTATCTATCTATCTATCTATCTATCTATCGTATCTATCATCAAATGTGTCTATTGCTTCTATTGATCTATCTATCTAATCTATGTATCTATCTATCTCGTGGCCGGACCGACCAAGCATCTTTTTCCATCTCCCGGTTCCTAAAATCATCTCCGGGTTCCTAAAATCGATGCCATATACACGTCCCCTGATAAGGGACGTAACAGGGATTAAACTGATAAGAATAGTACTAGTTAACACACCACTCCTATCTGGTGGCACATTAGATTG
This sequence comes from Bombina bombina, assembly GCF_027579735.1. NCBI lineage: Eukaryota > Metazoa > Chordata > Amphibia > Anura > Bombinatoridae > Bombina > Bombina bombina. The sequence continues at coordinate 413,998,433 of NC_069505.1, forward strand.
CACGCCCAGTGCCCCAAATTGGAAGTAGGAGGACCGACCAAGCATCTCATCTCTGTGTGATTCCTGTTCTTGTAGGACAGTTAATGGGTCAGTCATGTTGCACAGCTCCTCAATGTGACAAATCTTCCTGGTTAGCTCTTCGTTTTCTTTTTCCCAGCTGCTGGATCAGATCAGAGATTGTGAGTAAAACCTGCTCCTGCTGCCGGGTGATCTCACTCAGGACTCGCTTCTCTAGGTCTTCCAGCTGTTTCCTGATGTCCCTAATCAGGGCAGTCAGTCTCTCTGTTACACCAGCTGCTTTCTCTTGTACCCCTCTCCTGTGCTTCTGCAGACTCTGGACTCTTTTCTCAGTCTCCTCTCTCTTTGTGGTCAGTTTCTGCAGAACATTTCTCCGTTTTTTTTTCTTCTTCTCAGAAGCCTCATTCAGCAGCTCGACCTGGTGTCCCCTGTGATCTCCGGCCAGGGAGCAGGACACACAGATACAGGCAGCATCCTCAGTGCAGTAATATAATAGGAGCATCTTGTGGGTGGAGCATTTTCTGTTACCCCAGGAAGTGATTGCACGCGCAGTGACATCAGTGAGGACAAGGAACGGGACATGGCTAGCTTGGTATCCAACCTTGTGCAAATGGGGAGTTTGCGGTTGTGCAAATGGACTGTTTGCAGGTTGTTTGCGGTGCGTGAAACGGGGAGTTTGGTCTGTCACTGTGAAGCGTGCGTAACCCTTACACTATCTGAATGATACAACATCATACCTGATGTTTTAAAGCACGTTATTCCAAACAATTTAGGAATTTTAAGTGATTTATGCCCTTTATGGATTAAAAACAGACTCTGGGGGGTAGTTATAATCGTGTCAACTTTCCTGCCTTCGCCGGTCCAATACGCCCGCCTAAGTTCACCTACCTTCGCCGCCGCGGACCTGAAAAAATACGCCTAAGTTATCAAATAAAGCTGTCAAAGAGCCGCGGGGCGATGAGCAGCGGACTGTGAGAGTTATCACTCATCTGATCTCGCTGCTCTTCGGCTTTTTTACAGCTTTATTGCTAGCCTGTCACTAAGCACTCACACTAAACTGCACTGTTCTACCCCCTATACCGGCGCCCCCGGAGCCCCCCGCAACTAAATAAAGTTACTAACCCCTAAACCGCCGCTCCTAGACCCTGCCGCAACTATTATAAATGTATCAACCCCTAAACCGCCGCTCCTAGACACTGCCGCAACTTTTATAAATGTATTAACCCCTAAACTGCTGCTCCTAGACACCGCCGCAACTCTTATAAATGTATTAAACCCTAAACCGCCGCTCCCGGAGCCCACCGCCACCTACATTATACCTAGTAACCCCTATCCTGCCCCCCCTATACCGTCACCCTCTATAATAAAGTTATTAACCCCTATCCTGCCGATCCCGCACCTCGCCGCAACTAAAAAAATAGTTTAACCCCTAAACCGCCGCTCCCTGACCCCGCCGCAACCTATATTAAATTTATTAACCCCTATTCTGCCCCCCCTACACCGTCGCCACCTATAATAAATTTATTAACCCCTATCCTGCCCCCACTACACCGCCGCCACTGTAATAAATTTATTAACCCCTAAACCTAAGTCTAACACTAACCCTAACACCCCCTAACTTAAATATTAATTAAATAAATCTAAATAATATTTCTATTATTAACTAAATTAATCCTATTTAAAACTAAATACTTACCTATAAAATAAACCCTAATATAGCTACAATATAAATAATAATTATATTGTAGCTATCTTAGGATTTATTTTTATTTTACAGGTAACTTTCAATTTATTTTAACTAGGTACAATAGCTATTAAATAGTTATTAACTATTTAATAGCTTACCTAGCTAAAATAAAGACAAATTTACCTGTAAAATAAAAACTAACCTAAGTTACAATTACACCTAACACTACACTATACTTAAATAAATTATTCCTATTTAAAACTAAATACTTACCTGTAAAATAAACCCTAAGATAGCTACAATGTAATTAATAATTACATTGTAGCTATCTTAGGATTTATATTTATTTTACAGGTAACTTTGTATTTCTTTTAGCTAGTTAGAATAGTTATTAAATAGTTATTAACTATTTAATAACTACCTAGCTAAAAGAAATACAAAATTACCTGTAAAATAAATCCTAACCTAAGTTACAATTAAACCTAACACTACACTATCATTAAAATAATTAAATTAATTAAATAAATTAACTACAAATAACTACCAGCCAATCAGATTGAGCTCACATTCTATTGGCTGATCGGAACAGCCAATAGAATGCAAGCTCAATCTGATTGGCTGATTGGATCAGCCAATCGGATTGAACTTGAATCTGATTGGCTGATTCCATCAGCCAATCAGATTTTTCCTACCTTAATTCCGATTGGCTGATAGAATCCTATCAGCCAATCGGAATTGAAGGGAAGCCATCTTGGATGACGTTCCTTAAAGGAGCCTTCATTCGTCGGTAGTCCGTCGGTAAAGAAGGATGTTCCGCTTCGGCGGGATGAAGATTGAAGACCCGGCTTGGAAGATGACATCGCCCGGATAGAAGACTTCTTCAGCGCCTCTTGGAAGATGACATCGCCCATATCGAAGACTTCTTCAGCGCCGCTTGGAGGATCACTTCATCGGATGGAAGATTTCTTCAGCGCCGCTTGGAGGATAACTTCTTCCGCTCCGGATGTTCACTTCGGTTCCATCGCTGCTCGGCTGAGTGAAGACGACTCAAGGTAGGATGATCTTCAGGGGATTAGTGATAGGTTATTTTAAGGGTTATTTGGGTTAGATTAGGGGTATGTGGGTGGTGGGTTTTAATGGTGGGGGGGTTGTATTTTTCTTTTACAGGCAAAAGAGCTGAATTCTTTGGGGCATGCCCCCACAAAAGGCCCTTTTAAGGGCTGGTAAGGTAAAAGAGCTTTGAACTTTTGTAATTTAGAATAGGGTAGGGCATTTTTTTATTTTGGGGGGGTTTGTTATTTTATTAGGGGGCTTAGATTAGGTGTAATTAGCTTAAAATTGTTGTAATATTTTTTTAAATGTTTGTAACTTATGTTTTTTATTTTTTGTAACTTAGCTTTTTTTATTTTTTGTACTTTAGTTAGTTTATGTAATTGTATTTAATTGTAGTTATTTGTAGTTAATTTATTTAATTAATTTAATGATAGTGTAGTGTTAGGTTTAATTGTAACTTAGGTTAGGATTTATTTTACAGGTAATTTTGTATTTCTTTTAGCTAGGTAGTTATTAAATAGTTAATAACTATTTAATAACTATTCTAACTAGCTAAAAGAAATACAAAGTTACCTGTAAAATAAATATAAATCCTAAGATAGCTACAATGTAATTATTAATTACATTGTAGCTATCATAGGGTTTATTTTACAGGTAAATATTTAGTTTTAAATAGGAATAATTTATTTAAGTATAGTGTAGTGTTAGGTGTAATTGTAACTTAGGTTAGTTTTTATTTTACAGGTAAATTTGTCTTTATTTTAGCTAGGTAAGCTATTAAATAGTTAATAACTATTTAATAGCTATTGTACCTAGTTAAAATAAATTGAAAGTTGCCTGTAAAATAAAAATAAATCCTAAAATAGCTACAATATAATTATTATTTATATTGTAGCTATATTAGGGTTTATTTTAAAGGTAAGTATTTAGTTTTAAATAGGATTAACTCAGGCCTAGATTTAGAGTTTGGCGGTAGCCGTGAAAACCAGCGTTAGAGGCTCCTAACACTGGTTTTAGGCTACCGCCGGTATTTGGAGTCATTCAAAAAAGGGTCTAACGCTCACTTTTCTGCCGCGACTTTTCCATACCGCAGATCCCCTTACGTCAATTGCGTATCCTATCTTTTCAATGGGATCTTTCTAACTCCGGTATTTAGAGTCGTGGCTGAAGTGAGCGTTAGAAATCTAACGACAAAACTCCAGCCGCAGAAAAAAGTCAGGAGTTAAGAGCTTTTTGGTCTAACGCCGGTTCATAATGCTCTTAACTACTGTACTCTAAAGTACACTAACACCCATAAACTACCTATGTACCCCTAAACCGAGGTCCCCCCACATCGCCGCCACTCGATTACATTTTTTTAACCCCTAATCTGCCGACCGCCACCTACGTTATACTTATGTACCCCTAATCTGCTGCCCCTAACACCGCCGACCCCTGTATTATATTTATTAACCCCTAATCTGCCCCCCACAACGTCGCCGCCAACTAACTACAATAATTAACCCCTAATCTGCCGACCGCAAAGCGCCGCTACTTAAGTTATCCTTATGTACCCCTAATCTGCTGCCCCTAACACCGCCGACCCCTATATTATATTTATTAACCCCTAATCTGCCCCCCTCAACATCGCCTCCACCTGCCTACACTTATTAACCCCTAATCTGCCGAGCGGACCACACCGCTACTATAATAAAGTTATTAACCCCTAATCTGCCTCACTAACCCTATAATAAATAGTATTAACCCCTAATCTGCCCTCCCTAACATCACCGACACCTAACTTCAATTATTAAACCCTAATCTGCCGACCGGAGCTCACCGCTATTCTAATAAATGTATTAACCCCTAAAGCTAAGTCTAACCCTAACACTAACACCCCCCTAAGTTAAATATAATTTTAATCTAACGAAATTAATTAACTCTTATTAAATAAATTATTCCTATTTAAAGCTAAATAATTACCTGTAAAATAAATCCTAATATAGCTACAATATAAATTATAATTACATTGTAGCTATTTTAGGATTAATATTTATTTTACAGGCAACTTTGTAATTATTTTAACCAGGTACAATAGCTATTAAATAGTTAAGAACTATTTAATAGTTACCTAGTTAAAATAATAACAAAATTACCTGTAAAATAAATCCTAACCTAAGTTACAATTAAACCTAACACTACACTATCATTAAATTAATTAAATAAAATATCTACAATTACCTACAATTAAACCTAACACTACACTATCAATACATTAATTAAATACAATATCTACAAATAACTACAATGAAATAAACTAACTAAAGTACAAAAAATAAAAAAGAACTGTTACAAAAAATAAAAAAATATTTACAAACATAAGAAAAATCTTACAACAATTTTAAACTAATTACACCTACTCTAAGCCCCCTAATAAAATAACAAAGCCCCCCAAAATAAAAAAAATGCCCTACCCTATTCTAAATTACTAAAGTTCAAAGCTCTTTTACCTTACCAGCCCTGAACAGGGCCCTTTGCGGGGCATGCCCCAAGAAGTTCAGCTCTTTTGCCTGTAAAAAAAAAAACATACAATACCCCCCCCCAACATTACAACCCACCACCCACATACCCCTAATCTAACCCAAACCCCCCTTAAATAAACCTAACACTAAGCCCCTGAAGATCTTCCTACCTTATCTTCACCATACCAGGTTCACCGATCGGTCCAGAAGAGCTCCTCCGATGTCCTGATCCAAGCCCAAGCGGGGGGCTGAAGATGTCCATGATCCGGTAGAAGTCTTCATCCAAGCGGGGCAGAAGAGGTCTTCCATCCGATTGAAGTCTTCATCCAAGCGGCATCTTCTATCGTCATCCATCCGGAGCGGAGCAGCAGCATCCTGAAGACCTCCGACGCGGAACATCCATCCTGGCCGACGACTGAACGACGAATGACGATTCCTTTAAATGACGTCATCCAAGATGGCGTCCCTCGAATTCCGATTGGCTGATAGGATTCTATCAGCCAATCGGAATTAAGGTAGGAATATTCTGATTGGCTGATGGAATCAGCCAATCAGAATCAAGTTCAATCCGATTGGCTGATCCAATCAGCCAATCAGATTGAGCTCACATTCTATTGGCTGATCGGAACAGCCAATAGAATGCGAGCTCAATCTGATTGGCTGATTGGATCAGCCAATCGGATTGAACTTGATTCTGATTGGCTGATTCCATCAGCCAATCAGAATATTCCTACCTTAATTCTGATTGGCTGATAGAATCCTATCAGCCAATCGGAATTCGAGGGACGCCATCTTGGATGACTTCATTTAAAGGAACCGTCATTCGTCGTTCAGTCGTCGGCCAGGATGGATGTTCCGCGTCGGAGGTCTTCAGGATGCTGCCGCTCCGCTCCGGATGGATGATGATAGAAGATGCCGCTTGGATGAAGACTTCAATCGGATGGAAGACCTCTTCTGCCCCACTTGGATGAAGACTTGTACTGGATCATGGACATCTTCAGCCCCCCGCTTGGGCTTGGATCAGGACATCGGAGGAGCTCTTCTGGACCGATCGGTGAACCTGGTATGGTGAAGATAAGGTAGGAAGATCTTCAGGGGCTTAGTGTTAGGTTTATTTAAGGGGGGTTTGGGTTAGATTAGGGGTATGTGGGTGGTGGGTTGTAATGTTGGGGGGGGGTATTGTATGTTTTTTTTTACAGGCAAAAGAGCTGAACTTCTTGGGGCATGCCCCGCAAAGGGCCCTGTTCAGGGCTGGTAAGGTAAAAGAGCTTTGAATTTTAGTAATTTAGAATAGGGTAGGGCATTTTTTTATTTTGGGGGGCTTTGTTATTTTATTAGGGGGCTTAGAGTAGGTGTAATTAGTTTAAAATTGTTGTAAGATTTTTCTTATGTTTGTAAATATTTTTTTATTTTTTGTAACTTAGTTCTTTTTTATTTTTTGTACTTTAGTTAGTTTATTTCATTGTAGTTATTTGTAGATATTGTATTTAATTAATGTATTGATAGTGTAGTGTTAGGTTTAATTGTAGGTAATTGCAGATATTTTATTTAATTAATTTAATGATAGTGTAGTGTTAAGTTTAATTGTAACTTAGGTTAGGATTTATTTTACTGGTAATTTTGTTATTATTTTAACTAGGTAACTATTAAATAGTTCTTAACTATTTAATAGCTATTGTACCTGGTTAAAATAATTACAAAGTTGCCTGTAAAATAAATATTAATCCTAAAATAGCTACAATGTAATTATAATTCATATTGTAGCTATATTAGGATTTATTTTACAGGTAAGTATTTAGCTTTAAATAGGAATAATTTATTTAATAAGAGTTAATTAATTTCGTTAGATTAAAATTATATTTAACTTAGGGGGGTGTTAGTGTTAGGGTTAGACTTAGCTTTAGGGGTTAATACATTTCTTAGAATAGCGGTGATCTCCGGTCGGCAGATTAGGGGTTAATAATTGAAGTTAGGTGTCGGCGATGTTAGGGAGGGCAGATTAGGGGTTAATACTATTTATTATAGGGTTAGTGAGGCGGATTAGGGGTTAATAACTTTATTATAGTAGCGGTGCGGTCCGCTCGGCAGATTAGGGGTTAAAAAGTGTAGGCAGGTGGGGGCGACGTTGTGGGCGGCAGATTAGGGGTTAATAAATATAATATAGGGGTCGGCGGTGTTAGGGACAGCAGATTAGGGGTACATAGCTGTAATGTAGGTTGCGGCGGTTTACAGAGCGGCAGATTTGGGGTTAATAATAATATGCAGGGGTCAGCGATAGCGGGGGCGGCAGATTAGAGGTTAATAAGTGTAAGGTTAGGGGTGTTTAGACTCGGGGTACATGTTAGAGTGTTAGTTGCAGGCGTAGGAAGTGTTTCCCCATAGCAAACAATGGGGCTGCGTTAGGAGCTGAACGCGGCTTTTTTGCAGGTGTTAGGTTTTTTTCAGCTCAAACAGCCCCATTGTTTCCTATGGGGGAATCGTGCACGAGCACGTTTTTGAGGCTGGCCGCGTCCGTAAGCAACTCTGGTATCGAGAGTTTCAGTAGTGTTAAATGATGCTCTACGCTCCCTTTTTGGAGCCTAACGCAGCCATTCTGTGGACTCTCAATACCAGAGTTATTTTAGAGGTGCGGCCAGAAAAAAGCCAGCGTTAGCTACGCGGGTCGTTACCGACAAAACTCTAAATCTAGCCGTCAGTTCATAATAGAAATATTATTTAGATTTATTTAATTAATATTTAAGTTAGGGGGGTGTTAGGGTTAGTGTTAGGGGGTTAATAAATTTATTACAGTGGAGGCGGTGTAGTGGGGGGCAGGATAGGGGTTAATAAATTTATTATAGGTGGCGACGGTGTAGGGGGGCAGATTAGGGGTTAATAAATTTAATATAGGTTGCGGCAGGGTCAGGGAGCAGCGGTTTAGGGGTTAAACTATTTATTTAGTTGCAGCGAGGTGCAGGATCGGCAGGATAGGGGTTAATAACTTTATTACAGAGGGCGGCGGTATAGGGGGGGCAGGATAGGGGTTACTAGGTATAATGTAGGTGGCGGTGGGCTCCGGGAGCGGCGGTTTAGGGGTTAAGACATTTATTATAGTTGCGGTGGGCTCCGGGAGCGGCGGTTTAGGGGTTAATAGGTATAGAGTAGCTTGCGGTGGGCTCCGGGAGTGGCGGTTTAGGGGTTAATAGTTATAGAGTAGCTTGCGGTGGGCTCCGGGAGCGGCGGTTTAGGGGTTAATAGGTTAAAGAGTAGCTTGCGGTGGGCTCCGGGAGCGGTGGTTTAGGGGGTAATACATTTATTTAGTTGCGGCGGTGTAGGGGGTGACAGATTAGTGGTGTTTAGACTCTCGGGGTACATGTTAGGGTGTTAGGTGTAGACATTACCATAGGAATCAATGGGATGTCTGTCAGCAGCGAACTTGTAATTTCGCTATGGTCAGACTCCCATTGATTCCTATGGGATCCGCCGCCTCCAGGGTGGCGGTTTGAAAACCAGGTACACTGGGCCGTAAAAGTCCCGAGCGTACCTGCTAGTTTTTTGATAACTAGCAAAAGTAGTCAGATTGTGCCGCACTTGTATGCGGAACATCTGGAGTGACGTAAGAATCGATCTGTGTCGGACTGAGTCCGGCGGATCGAAGTTTACGTCATAAAATTCTACTTTTGCCGGTCTTTAGCCTTTGATAACTAAGGCGAATCAGCCTCGCCACAAATACGCTGCGGAATTCCAGCGTATTTGAGGTTGACGGCTTGATAACTACCCCCCTCTGCATCAACTATGTAATTTTCCATGGTAGTTTTGCCATGGATCCCCCTCCGGCATGCCACAGTCCAGGTGTTAGTCCCCTTGAAACAACTTTTCCATCACTTTTGTGGCCAGAAAGAGTCCCTGTGGGTTTTAAAATTCGCCTGCCTATTGAAGTCAATGGCGGTTCACCCGGTTCGCCCGTTCGCAAACTTTTGCGAAAGTTCGCGTTCACTGTTCGCAAACGTAAAATTTTAGGTTCGCGACATCACTAGTCAGAATTTGAAGTAGCTACTCCCAGGCAACCAGTGTTCCCTCTAAGTAGGGTTGCCATATTGCCGTTTTAAGGGAAGACACTCATAAAAAATATATATGTCAAGGGCTGTTTAAAGAAATGTTTGAATAATGTTCCATTATAAGAACCCTGACATATTTCATATGGGATATGAAACCCATTTTTTCTGCCATGATTCAAATAGAGCAGCAATTTTAAGCCACTTTCTAATTTACTCATGTTAACAATTTTTCTTCATTCTCTTTATTTAAAAAAGTAGGAATGTAAGCTTAGGAGCCAGCCCAATTTTGGTTCAGCACCTGGGTAGCGCTTGCTGATTGGTGGCTAAATGTAGTGCTACCCAGGGTACTGAAACAAAAATGGGCCTGCTCCTAAGCTTACATTCCTGTTTTATCAAATAAAGATACCAAGAGAACAAAGAAAAAATGCTAAGAGGAGTAAATTAGAAAGTTGCTAAAATTGTTGCTCTACTGAAACATAAAAGAATTTAATAACATAAGGCCTGGTGAGGCTAGAGAGGCTGAAGACGCTCGAGAGAGCCTAACAAAACATTATACCGCACTTGCGCTGCAGTTAGCGCAACTCTCGTAATCTAGGCGGTTAGGTTTAGTTCTTGTTTTAAAACCTATCTCCACTGATTGTGGCCAATTAGGGCTAGATGTAAAGAAATGTATGTGCCCTGCACTAAGCAAACACACACCCTCTCAAATAATCAGCAGTGACTTGTATAATACAAATGAAGTATTTACTGATGTCATATAAACCGCCAACAGCTCAATGCGAAGCTGCAGTGTTTCCTGGTGCAGGGGCACGCACAGCATATGCACATATGCTGCTGAAAAACCGTAATAACTGTCACTAGAAACATTTTTGCTAATGGAAGTATATTGCCAAGTTCTTATATTTTAAAAATCCAATGCATTTATGCATATCTCAAATTTTTACACTAGAATGTCGCTTTAACTATGTATAATAAAAATATGTATATTTGTAGCAAGTAACTGCGCATTAGTGTAGAAATAAATGTATGTTTGCAGAAACTACACGCGTGCTTATGTGACACAGATACATTTTGTACATGGGCATAGCTCTAGCAAGACCCTGACTTTGTCTGGGGATGTGGGTACTGCTATTTCTGTATGTGTGGGTGTATCTGCTCGTTTATGACATAGGTGAGTGCATTTCTTTGTTTATGTACATTGGTCAGAAAAAAGTAAGTTTCTATTTATTTGAGAAGACTGTGTACATATCCCGGAAGACGAGATGTGAGCGCTTTGTCCGTTCTCTGTTCTGGCTATTTGTAGTGGTCATTATGTGCGTGCAACCACACGTGGGAGGTGATATGCTGCTGGTTGAGAGAAAGAAAACTTATTTTATTGACCTACTTACATCTTTTCAAACCCTCACTCAGACTGATCTCTGTATATATTTTATTTCACGTCTCACAATCTCTTAGATTCCCAGTCTCACTGCATTAATGTTTTGCCGATGCTATGTAAAGAACTTTCGACTCTGGGTAGACATACTGTGTAAAATGCTGGTGCACTAAGCATATCTAGATATGCTTCATGTGCATGGCAAAAGCTTTTTCTTAAAAATCCTTGCCTATATTAAACACATTTTTAACCCTTTAGCTGCTGAGTCATTTCCACTCTCTGTGCTGAGCATTTTTCCCAGCTGTCATTCACAAAAATACTGGATAATATGTGACTGGTGACTGGACGCAATGTCCCCCCTCAACCCCCCCCACAAAAAAAAAGCTTTACCTTAGTGCCACTCATTGGCATCTATTTATCAATTCCGCAGCGTATTTGTGGCGAGCCTGATTCCCCTTAGTTATCAAACCCTACAGACCAGCAAAAGTAGAATTTTGACACAGATCAATGCTTACGTCACTACAGATGTTCCGAATGCAAATTCAGCAGAATCTGACTACTTTTGCTAGTTATCAAATTTCTACTAGGTACGCTCACCACTATTCCGGCCCAGTGTACCTGGTTTTCAATCCGCCGCCCTGGAGGCAGCGGATACCATAGGAATCAATGGGAGTCTGAAAGCAGCGAAAGCGCATGTTCGCTGCTGCCCGATATCCCATTGATTCCTATGGTAACGTTTACACCTAACACCCTAACATGTACCCCGAGTCTAAACACCCCTAATCTGCCCCCCCTACACCGCCTCCACCTACATTATACTTATTAACCCCTAATCTGCTGCCTACACCGCCACCACATACATTATACTTATTAACCCCTAATCTGCCGCCCCTACACCGCCGCCACCTACATTATATTTATTAACCCCTGATATGCCCCCTACACCGCCGCTACCTACATTATAATTATTAACCCCTGCAATAATCTGCCATCCCCTACACCGCCGCCACTATATTTAATTTATTAACCCCTAAACCTAAGTCAAACCCTAACCCTAACACCCACTAACTTAAATATAATTTAAATAAATCTAAATAAATATTCCTATCATTAAATAAATTATTCCTATTTAAAACTAAATACTTACCTATAAAATAAACCCTAAGCTAGCTACAATATAACTAATAGTTACATTGTAGCTAGCTTAGGGTTTATTTTTATTTTACAGGCAAATTTATATTTATTTTAACTAGGTACAGTAGTTATTAAATAGTTATTAACTATTTAATAACTTCCTAGTTAAAATAAATACAAATATACATGTAAAATACAATTACACCTAACACTACACTATAATTAAATAAATTCCCTAAACTAAATACAATTAATACAATTTAAATAAAGATAGCAAGAGAATGAAGAAAAATTGATAATAGGGATAAATTAGAAAAATGGGTTTAGTGTCTATTTAAGTGTCCAGTATCTTTGTGAAAATGTTACTGGACATCGTGGTAAAATACTTACTGTCCAGTTGCAATTTACTGTGCTCATCAGATTTAGGATTAGTTTATCTTCTACATTATGGTGCGAGATAGGAAACCTACAACTGACTGCATCGTTATATCCTATTCAAATGTTGCAGATCAAATGCCAACAAAATTAAATTTTGCTGTCAAATAGAACATTTCCACTATCACAATCATTATTAAATGTCACAAGTAAAATATCAGCAGTGTTACCCCTTGGTTGCAAGAGAAAGCTAAAAAGGGATAGTCTACTCCAGAATTGTTATTGTTTTAAAAGATAGATAATCCCTTTATTACCCAGTCCCCAGTTTTGCATAGCTAATACGGTTATATTAATATACTTTTTACCACTGTGATTACCTTGTATCTAAGCCTCTGCAGACTGCTCCTTATCTCAGTTATATTAATATAAATTTTACCTCTGTGATTACCCTGTATCTAAACCTCTGCAGACTGCTCCTTATCTCAGTTATATTAATATACTTTTTACCTCTGTGATTACCTTGTATCTAAGCCTCTGCAGACTGCTCCTTATCTCAGTTATATTAATATACTTTTTACCTCTGTGATTACCTTGTATCTAAGTCTCTGCAGGCTGCCCCTTATCTCAGTTATATTAATACACTTTTTACCTCTGTGATTATCCTGTATCTAAGCCTCTGCAGACTGCTCCTTATCTTAGTTATACTAATATACTTTTTACCTCTGTGATTACCTTGTATCTAAGCCTCTGCAGACTGCTCCTTATCTCAGTTATATTAATATACTTTTTACCTCTGTGATTACCTTGTATCTAAGCCTCTGCAGACTGCTCCTTATCTCAGTTATATTAATATACTTTTTACCTCTGTGATTACCTTGTATCTAAGCCTCTGCAGACTGTTCCTTATTTCAGTTATATTAATATACTTTTTACCTCTGTGATTACCTTGTATCTAAGCCTCTGCAGACTGCCCCCTTATCTCAGTTATATTAATATACTTTTTACCTCTGTGATTACCTTGTATCTAAGCCTCTGCAGACTGCTCCTTATCTCAGTTATATTAATATACTTTTTACCTCTGTGATTACCTTGTATCTAAGCCTCTGCAGACTGTTCCTTATTTCAGTTATATTAATATACTTTTTACCTCTGTGATTACCCTGTATCTAAGCCTCTGCAGACTGCTCCCTTATCTCAGTTATATTAATATATTTTTTACCTCTGTGATTACCCTGTATCTAGTCCTCTGCAGACTGCTCCTTATCTCAGTTATATTAATATTCCTTTTACCTCTGTGATTACCTTGTATCTAACCCTCTGCAGACTGCCCCTTATCTCAGTTATATTAATATACTATTACCTCTGTGATTACTCTGTATCTAAGCCTCTGCAGACTGCTTCTTATCTCAGTTATATTAATATACTTTTTTACCTCTGTGATTACCTTGTATCTAAGCCTCTGCAGACTGTCCCTTATCTCAGTTATATTAATATACTTTTTACCTCTGTGATTACCTTGTATCTAAGCCTCTGCCGACTGCCCCCTTATCTCAGTTATATTAATATACTTTTTACCTCTGTGATTACCTTGTATCTAAGCCTCTGCAGACTACTCCTTATCTCAGTTATATTAATATACTTTTTACCTCTGTGATTACCTTGTATCTAAGCCTCTGCAGACTGCTCCCTTATCTCAGTTATATTAATATACTTTTTACCTCTGTGATTACCCTGTGTCTAGCCCTCTGCCGACTGCTCCTTATCTCAGTTATATTAATATACTTTTTACCTCTGTGATTACCTTGTATCTAAGCCTCTGCCGACTGCCCCATTATTTCAGTTCTTTTGACAGACTTGCATTTTAGCCAATTAATGCGGACTCCTAGGTAACTTCACAGGCGTGAGAACAATGTTATCTATATGGCACACATAAACTAGCGCTTTCTAGCTGTGAAAAACAGTCAAAATGCACTAAGATAAGAGGCGGCCTTCAAGGGCTTAGAAATGAGCGTATGAGCCTACCTAGATTTAGCTTTCAACAAAAAATACCAAGAGAACAAAGCAAATTTGATGATAAAAGTAAATTAGAAAGTTGTTAAAATGACATGCCCTATCTGAATCATGAACGTTTATTTTTGACTATACAGTCCCTTTAAACACATTGTGCATCCCTCAATGACAGCAAAGAGGAAAAAAAGATTTGACACATTTGAATAACTTTAATAAATATGGATATTTTTGAACATTTGAAATTCTGCAGCATTTTGACTGGTGTGATTCCATCAAAATGTTAACGCAGTGTTAGGAGCAGTCATCATTGGGACAGCTTGTAAGTTGGTGATTGGCTAAGCAGAATATGGCCATATAGTGTGACTAAGGGGTCGATTTATCAAAGGCTTCACAAGCCTTTCAACCCTATACGACTGCAGGCTCTCACTAGAGTTCCTGCACACCGTATTTAGCAAGCAGCGGTCATCAGGCCGCTGCTTTCCTAACCTTTTGCCACCTCTAAAGTGGCTAATTTCAATCTCCCCGGTATCTTAAAACCGGGGAGATTGACAGCTACTGCCTGCACGTAATTGGCTGTGGGCGGGCAGGATTGCACGCGAGCGCAAAATAGCGCTCGTGTGCAATGCTGAATTCCGCCAGAGGCCCCTGTCCGCCTCAGCTTGATGAATCGCCCCCTAAGGGGCCCATTCTCTAAAGCTCTCTGGGCTGGTGAAATTCTATAAGAATGTTCGACAGCGCGTTTATATCCCTGGTGGAATTCTATAAAGCCACTTTTTACCCTGAAAACAGGGGGTCTCGCTAAGTATCTTATACTGGTGGAGATGCATACATTTAATTTGTAATTTAAAAATCATAGGCCTAGATTTGGAGTTTTGTCGGTAACGACCCGCGTAGCTAACGCCGGCTTTTTTCTGGCCGCACCATAAAAATAACTCTGGTATTGAGAGTCCACATAAAGGCTGCGTTAGGCTCCAAAAAAGGAGCGTAGAGCATTTTTAACGCAGCTTCAACTCTCGATACCAGAGTTGCTTACGCAAGCGGCCAGCCTCAAAAACGTGCTCGTGCACGATTCTCCCATAGAAAACAATGGGGCTGTTTGAGCTGAAAAAAACCCTAACACCTGCAAAAAAGCAGCGTTCAGCTCCTAACGCAGCCCCATTGTTTGCTATGGGGAAACACTTCCTACGTCTGCACCTAACACTCTAACATGTACCCCGAGTCTAAACACCCCTAACTTTACACTTATTAACCCCTAATCTGCCGCCCCCGCTATCGCTGACCCCTGCATATTATTATTAACCCCTAATCTGCCGCTCCGTAAACCGCCGCTACTTACATTATCCCTATGTACCCCTAATCTGCTGCCCTAACATCGCCGACCCCTATATTATATTTATTAACCCCTAATATGCCCCCCACAACGTCGCCTCCACATGCCTACACTTATTAACCCCTAATCTGCCTAGCGGACCTGAGCGCTACTATAATAAAGTTATTAACCCCTAATCCGCCTCACTAACCCTATAATAAATAGTATTAACCCCTAATCTGCCCTCCCTAACATCGCCGACACCTAACTTCAATTATTAACCCCTAATCTGCCGACCGGAGCTCACCACTATTCTAATAAATGTATTAACCCCTAAAGCTAAGTCTAACCCTAACACTAACACCCCCCTAAGTTAAATATAATTTACATCTAAAGAAATTAATTAACTCTTATTAAATAAATTATTCCTATTTAAAGCTAAATACTTACCTGTAAAATAAATCCTAATATAGCTACAATATAAATTATAATTACATTGTATCTATTTTAGGATTAATATTTATTTTACAGGCAACTTTGTAATTATTTTAACCAGGTACAATAGCTATTAAATAGTTAAGAACTATTTAATAGTTACCTAGTTAAAATAATTACAAAATTGCCTGTCAAATAAATCCTAACCTAAGTTACAATTAAACCTAACACTATACTATCATTAAATTAATTAAATAAAATACCTACAATTACCTACAATTAAACCTAACACTACACTATCAATACATTAATTAAATACAATACCTACAAATAACTACAATGAAATAAACTAACTAAAGTACAAAAAATAAAAAAGAACTAAGTTACAAAAAATAAAAAATTATCTACAAACATACGAAAAATATTACAACAATTTTAAACTAATTACACCTACTCTAAGCCCCCTAATAAAACAACAAAGCCCCCCAAAATAAAAAATGCCCTACCCTATTCTAAATTACTAAAGTTAAAAGCTCTTTTACCTTACCAGCCCTGAACAGGGCCCTTTGCGGGGCATGCCCCAAGAAGTTCAGCTCTTTTGCCTGTAAAAAAAAACATACAATACCCCCCCCCCAACATTACAACCCACCACCCACATACCCCTAATCTAACCCAAACCCCCCTTAAATAAACCTAACACTAAGCCCCTGAAGATCTTCCTACTTTGTCTTCACCATACCAGGTTCACCGATCGGTCCTGAAGAGCTCCTCCGATGTCCTGATCCAAGCCCAAGTGGGGGGCTGAAGATGTCCATGATCCGGTAGAAGTCTTCATCCAAGCGGGGCAGAAGAGGTCTTCCATCCGATTGAAGTCTTCATCCAGGCGGCATCTTCTATCGACATCCATCTGGAACGGAGCGGCAGCATCCTGAAGACCTCCGACGCGGAACATCCATCCTGGCCGACGACTGAACGACGAATGACGGTTCCTTTAAATTACGTCATCAAAGATGGCGTCCCTCGAATTCCGATTGGCTGATAGGATTCTATCAGCCAATCGGAATTAAGGTCTGAATATTCTGATTGGCTGATGGAATCAGCCAATCAGAATCAAGTTCAATCCGATTGGCTGATCCAATCAGCCAATCAGATTGAGCTCGCATTCTATTGGCTGTTCCGATCAGCCAATAGAATGCAAGCTAAATCTGATTGGCTGATTCCATCAGCCAATCAGAATATTCCTACCTTAATTCCGATTGGCTGATAGAATCCTATCAGCCAATCGGAATTCGAGGGACGCCATCTTGGATGACGTCATTTAAAGGAACCGTCATTCGTCGTTCAATCGTCGGCCAGGATGGATGTTCCGCGTCGGAGGTCTTCAGGATGCTGCCGCTCCGTTCCAGATGGATGTCGATAGAAGATGCAGCCTGGATGAAGACTTCAATCGGATGGAAGACCTCTTCTGCCCTGCTTGGATGAAGACTTCTACCGGATCATGGACATCTTCAGCCCCCCGCTTGGGCTTGGATCAGGACATCGGAGGAGCTCTTCAGGACCGATTGGTGAACCTGGTATGGTGAAGACAAGGTAGGAAGATCTTCAGGGGCTTAGTGTTAGGTTTATTTAAGGGGGGTTTGGGTTAGATTAGGGGTATGTGGGTGGTGGGTTGTAATGTTGGGGGGGGGTATTGTATGTTTTTTTTTACAGGCAAAAGAGCTGAACTTCTTGGGGCATGCCCCGCAAAGGGCCCTGTTCAGGGCTGGTAAGGTAAAAGAGCTTTTAACTTTAGTAATTTAGAATAGGGTAGGGCATTTTTTATTTTGGGGGGCTTTGTTGTTTTATTAGGGGGCTTAGAGTAGGTGTAATTAGTTTAAAATTGTTGTAATATTTTTCTTATGTTTGTAGATATTTTTTTATTTTTTGTAACTTAGTTCTTTTTTATTTTTTGTACTTTAGTTAGTTTATTTCATTGTAGTTATTTGTAGGTATTGTATTTAATTAATGTATTGATAGTGTAGTGTTAGGTTTAATTGTAGGTAATTGTAGGTATTTTATTTAATTAATTTAATGATAGTATAGTGTTAGGTTTAATTGTAACTTAGGTTAGGATTTATTTGACAGGTAATTTTGTAATTATTTTAAATAGGTAACTATTAAATAGTTCTTAACTATTTAATAGCTATTGTACCTGGTTAAAATAATTACAAAGTTGCCTGTAAAATAAATATTAATCCGAAAATAGCTACAATGTAATTATAATTTATATTGTAGCTATATTAGGATTTATTTTACAGGTAAGTATTTAGCTTTAAATAGGAATAATTTATTTAATAAGAGTTAATTAATTTCGTTAGATGTAAATTATATTTAACTTAGGGGGGTGTTAGTGTTAGGGTTAGACTTAGCTTTAGGGGTTAATACATTTATTAGAATAGCGGTGAGCTCCGGTCGGCAGATTAGGGGTTAATAATTGAAGTTAGGTGTCGGCGATGTTAGGGAGGGCAGATTAGGGGTTAATACTATTTATTATAGGGTTAGTGAGGCGGATTAGGGGTTAATAACTTTATTATAGTAGCGCTCAGGTCCGCTCGGCAGATTAGGGGTTAATAAGTGTAGGCAGGTGGAGGCAACGTTGTGGGGGGCAGATTAGGGGTTAATAAATATAATATAGGGGTCGGCGGTGTTAGGGGCAGCAGATTAGGGGTACATAAGGATAACGTAGGTGGCGGTCGGCAGATTAGGGGTTAAAACAATTATTAGAGTGGCGGCGATGTGGGGGGACCTCGGTTTAGGGGTACATAGGTAGTTTATGGGTGTTAGTGTACTTTAGAGCACAGTAGTTAAGAGCTTTATAAACCGGCGTTAGCCCAGAAAGCTTTTAACTACTGACTTTTTTCCTGCGGCTGGAGTTTTGTCGTTAGATGTCTAACGCTCACTTCAGACACGACTCTAAATACCGGAGTTAGAAAGATCCCATTGAAAAGATAGGATACACAATTGACGTAAGGGGATCTGCGGTATGGAAAAGTCGCGGCTGCAAAGTGAGCGTTAGACCCTATTTTGAGTGACTCCAAATACTGGAGGTAGCCTAAAACCAGCGTTAGGAGCCTCTAACGCTGGTTTTCACGGCTAACGCCAAACTCCAAATCTAGGCCATAGAAAACAAATAATTGAAAACTAACATAAAAATATGCAGGAAAAAACTATATTGTTAAGGTGCATTAAAAATCGTAACAAAATTATTCACCAAAAATCGTATTTTATCAAAAATGTAAAATTTGTATGTAATTTACACAGGAATAAATCATATTAAATATGTGTAAATGGTAAATTAAGTGCACTGGATGTGCAAATAACACATAGAAATTCTTACTTATCAGTTCAAAATACAAAGCGTAATTGTTGTTGTTGAACAATGGGCTGAACATTCCAGTGGCGAATATAAAAAATTGTCTCTCAAAATCCAGCGTAATTCTGTAATGATTTTTGCACTGCAGTTCTCACTGTTTTTTCTCACCAGTTAGAAGGTGGTGAGGTTTTCTCAAAACACCCACAATACTAATAGACAAACACATGCATACAAAAATATAGGTGATTGTAAGATGCTATATGCAGAAAGCAGTGTAATGTGATTTATATTGGTTGCAGGATTTAATTTTTAAAGTGCCCCCCTTGCTCCCTGATAACTTCACTCTATGGAGCGAAATGTCCTTTTCCAGCGAGCTCCATAACTTTATATAGGAGCCCTCTCCCACTCACAGGGGCTGCCCCTTTTTTACAATAATTAAACCATGGCAGCACCTTTGATTGTCAGTGCAAAAAAACCCACTTCTGATTTGGTGAGGTTTAGAGAACTGGCCCCTATTTGCAGCCAATTCTTGCACCATTTAAAAATAAAATAAATGTTTTGTTTATTTGCAAGAGGGTGTGGCCAATACCCCCTGTTCTGTGGATTTGTAATTCCTTCTGCGACATTTGTATTGTAACTCTAAACGCAATGTGATAAATAATTTAATCATTTGTAATAATAAATAATATTATTAATAAAACAGCTTTGCAGTGCACATTCAATATTTATATTGTCTGATTTTCCTGTAATATTGCTATGAAAATTTAGTTTATTTTCCCACTGGCTCAGAGATGATTTAGTGTATATCCAGGATACCAAACCCAGACCCTGCTACATTTTGAATAATTTTTCCTAGATCAGTGCCTAATTGGGCACAGCGAAAGAGTTAAGATAAAACTATTCAAAAAACATTTTCAAGGAGTATGTGTGATGGATCTCCGGCTACCCCGACTGGGTAGCTCCGCCAACGGATCCTTCCAGCACCTGGAACCAGCTGCTTTGTAGCGGAGAAAGCGATCTTAGCAAAGCCCCACCCAAATAACTAGTCAGACTAGTATTCAGGTGAACAAAGAAGAACATTTTATTAGGGAAAACCCATCACATTTATACCCAAACTGATGTTGATAACAAGCCTTATCTAACCTTCACATCTCCCGCCATTCCCACCCCTTCAGACAGGCCGGCGCCTCTATTGTGTCCATTATTCCCCAGTGTCCAGTGGTACAAGGATGGTGTATCCAGGGTGATCCCTGGGGAGCGGTGGCCCTTCATTGGAAAGCCCTTGGCTCCCAGCTGCCTTTGATCCATGGCTAGGGGTCGGAGTTATGGCTTATCCAACTTACACCGGGAAGGCCATTGGGAAAGGGGGGTAATGAGGGGGGTCCGAAACCCCCGGTTCCTGAGAGGGCTCACCCCTGAAAATCACCCTCTCTCTAGTCCTCCCTGAGAGGTCCCAATCCCCAAGAGAGAGGAGCTCTAAAACAAGTAGCCGCTGGAGCGACCTGAGTTAAGTGCTGAATGGGGCTCGGAAACCCCAGTTTTCCATGGAGCTCACCTCTGGCAATTGGCCCATATCTCACCCTCCCCACGGGGGAGCTCTGGGGCAAGGAGCCTCTGAAGCGGCTGGAGGTAAAGATTTCTGGAGGATGCTGGGTGCTGCTGCCGGCCACTAGATCCAGGGGCCCCTCAGGCCTGAGAGAGATGGGTCGGTCAGAGACCAGCTCTTTAAGATCAGATTCACATAACAAAAACAAGGGAAACAAGAGTTTTGGAAGATCGCGGTCTGCTGAGATACAAGAGGGGGTAGGTGGTAGGGGGGTAGGAGCTTAACACCTGCAGCCCGTCATTCTGCAAATAACAGTGTTAAATGCTTTTTAAAACAAATAATTGGTTTGCAGATAGTTTATAATGCAGTGCTTAGTTGCAGATATGTTCTATGCAAATATTAAAAAACTGGTTTTAATGTGTTTCACGGATACCAGGCTGCAAGGGCTACCCCCACGCCCCTACTACCCAGCTCACTCCTTTTTACCTCAGATTTGGCCTTTTTATGGGATTCGCGATCTCCCAGACTCTTGGTTTTGCTTGTTTTGTGATCTGTACACCCTCACAGATGAGCTGATCTCTGACTGCCTAAACTCTCTCCAGCTGGCTGTGCTCCCCCTTGCCCCATCCCAGTCCCTCCGGGAAGAAGTACATCCTGACTGTGGTAGACTATGCCACCCGATACCCAGAGGCCATTCTCCTGTCCAATGTCCAAGCGGAGACAGTGACCAATGCACTGCTCCGGATTTTTGCCAGGGTGGGTTTTCCCCGGGAAGTGATCTTCGACCAAGGGACCCAGTTCACTGCTGAGCTCACTCAGTAGCTATGGTTGCTCTGCGGGATAAGAACCCTGAAGCAACTGCTTAAGATGTTCTCCGCCTCTCACAAAGACTGGGAGAGATACCTGCTGCACCTCCTGTTTGCATACCGAGAGGTGCCTCAGGAATCCACTGTGTTCTCCCCCTTTGAACTAGTGTATGGTCGGAGGGTTAGGGGGCCGCTAGACTTGTTTAGAGCCTACTGGGAAGTATCAGTTGGGGAGGAAGGACACTAGAGTGCGAGAGAACCTTCAGGTCGCCCAACATAAGCAGAAGTGTTGGTACGACCGAAATGCCCGGAACCGCACTTTAGATATAGGGCAAAAGGTCCTGGCCCTGAAGTATGTCAAAATGAACAAACTACAGGCATCCTGGTAGGGACCCTGCTGAGTAGTAGAACAGCTCTACGACACGACCTACCTGGTAGCCAAATGCTCAGATGAACGGGTCTGCCGGAACTTTCATGTGAACATGCTGAAGGCATACCAGGAGAGGCAGGAGAAGATAGCCGCCATATGTGCTCCTGCCATGGAGGACTCAGAGAGTCTCCCCATGCCGGAGCTACTTGAGCGGAATAGGATGCCCACAAGGGTAAGGGACGTCAAGCTGGACGAGAGGCTAGCGATGTACCGGGTCCCCGAATCAGTCAAAGACAGTATGCACAACGAGCTAAGGGAGATGCTGGACTTAGGCATTATTGAGCCGTCCAACAGTCCCTTGGCTTCCCCGGTTGTCCTGGTCCCCAAGCGGGATGGAACCACCCAATTCTGTGTAGACTACTGTAGGCTCAATGATAGGACCACAACTGATGCCTACCCCATGCCCGGGGTGGTTGACCTCCTAGACCGCATTGGCCGGGGAAACTTCCTAACCACCCTAGACCTCTGCAAGGTGTATTGGCAAATCCCCCTGGAGCCGGAATCTATTCCGAAGTCGGCCTTCATCACCCCTTTTGACCTATACCAGTATAAGGTCATGCCGTTTGGGATGAAGAATACTCTGGCGACCTTCCAGAGGATGGTAGACCGCCTCCTTGATGAACTCCATGATTATGCTTGCGCATACCTGGACAACATAGCTATCCATAGCGATACCTGGGAGGACCACCTGGTCCATCTGGGTACCGTCCTGGAATGCATCAGGGCAATCGGAGGTCCAGTATCTTGGGCACCGGGTAGGCTGCGGGCTGCAGCAGCCAGAACTGGCCAGGATTGAAGCAGTCGCCAACTGGCCCACCCCCAAGACCAAGACCCAAGTCCAAGTTTTTCTAGGGATGGCAGGGTACTACCGCAAGTTTGTCCCTAACTATAGTGCCCTGACCAAGCCCCTGACTGACCTGACCTGTAAACATTTACCCAAACAAGTCTTCTGGTCCCCAGAGAGTGAAACAGCCTTTCAAAGCCTTAAGACAGCCCTAACATGGGCCCCAATCCTGGCTGCTCCTAACTCGTCCAAACCTTTTTGTGTCCATACAGATGCCTCCATGTTCAGGTTGGGAGTAGTACTAAGCCAGGTGGATGAAGGCAGTCATGAGCACCCTGTAGCCTACATCAGCTGGAAGCTATTGCCCAGAGAAGTAGGCTATGCGGCAGTAGAGAAGAAGTGCCTGGCCCTGGTGTGGGCCATTAAAAAGCTACAGCCATATCTCTATGAAAGGGCCTTCATCGTCCTCACCAATCACAAACCCCTGGTATGGCTCAACCAAGTTTCGTGGGACAATGGACGTCTGTTACGGTGGAGTTAACCCTTGCAGCTTTTCAACTTTATTATCCAATACCGGCCGGGAAAGAATAATGGGAATGCTGATGGACTTTCCTGGCAAACTGAGTTGGAATAGCTCCAGGGACAGCCCCAGGTTGACCCGTGTGTAGATCTAGCCGGGTCTACCGAACTGTTAAGGGGAAAGCACTGTCACGGGTACCAAGCAGCAAGGGCTACCCCCACCCCCCTACTACCCAGCTCACTCCTTTTTACCTCGGATTTGGCCTTTTTATGGCTTTCACGATCTCCCAGACTCTTGGTTTTGCTTGTTTTGAGCTCTGTACAACCTCACAGAAGAGCTGATCTCTGACCGCCTAATCCCTCTCCAGCTGGCCGGGCTCCTGGAACTGCCGGTCAGCCGCATCACCCCGGACACCCACTAAACTATACCCCAGGTCGCTCCAGCGGCCCTTTGCACCAGAGCTCTGCTTTTTTGGGGATTTGTACCCCCTAGGGAGGGCAAGAGGTGGGGTGATTACTAGAAGGGAGTTCCCTTGAGAACTTGGGGTTTCAGACCCCCCTACAACCCCTACTTCCCTTGGCTTTCCCAGTGTACGTTTGATCACCCGCAGCTCCGGCCCCCCAGCAACAGATCATGCTGCTTTTTGGACTGTGGCATCTGGGGCCTGAGGGCTTTCCAATGACATCCTTCCGCTCCCCCAGGATCACCCCCGGTATAACCACCGGAATGGCGGGAGATCTTGGGATCAAATAAGGCTCTGAATGTGTATATAAGCAGTGTGTGTTTCACAATAAAGTATGTTCTTGTTCCACCTGAATATTGGTTTTGTCTGGTTATTTGGGTGGGCTCTGCTATAATCACTTCTCCCCGCTCCATAGCGACAGGTTCCAGGTATTGGAAGGACCCTCTTGACCGAGCTACCCAGTCGGGGTAGCCGGAGTCTGTCACAATGTGCATTCTACATTAGTTAATATTAATCGAGTTTCCAGCCTCTGTATGTCATCTGAGGATTTCTTCAGGTAATAAGCTGCAAAGCTGAAACCAAAGACCCCACAACTATATTATAACCCCTTGCTTTCGTCTACCCTGAATAACAAATATTTTTTACAGAAGAACATTATCACTTCAAACATCTGACAATGATTAGACAAAGATGTAACACTAGCTAAAATCAGATAAACATACCATCTGCAGAGATTTAGTGATATCTTTGCAGCTTGTGTACGGAGCTGATATGGGGCTGGATTACTAGTGGAGCATAGATCGAGGCTGTGCTCTTGTATTACAAGTTGAAAGTAAAAAGTGTGTGCACGGTGCTAACCCGACGAGCGCAAAAAGCCAAACTTCGAATATCGTGAAACGTGGTAACGTATTCACCCACAGACGTCAGTGGAGTGTGAAAAGTCAGGAAAAAACTAACACCCTTACTCACACGTTTAACCAAGTGTGTTAACCCGCCATTAAATATGAATATTTTGCATACCAATGTTCTTCACATAGCAGAATACTGTCTATTTATTCATAAATAAATATTTCTCTTTATATATCATGTTTTTTTGGTAAAATATCTATCTATCTATCTATCTATCTATCTATCTATCTATGCCTATATGGGTGAAAAAGATAGGGTATTTTGGCTTGCGCTGTGTATAATGCAAATAGTTATTTTGCCCTTTTTAAAAGTTCCTCCTGATGTGTTTCAAAGGCAGCTTGGTCTGGAAGTTCCACTATCATCAATAGAACAATCCCCTGAGCTTTCAGAGCGGAAGCGGAAGAGTCAACTATTTGTTCTTTGTTTATGTTTCCTCCATTCTACGAGCGCTACAGTTTGGAACCCTCAAACTCTTCCCACATATGCCTATATGTATACATATGTATTTATGTGTTTACATGTGTATATATGTCTGTAAATACATATATACAGATAAAAATACATATGTAAACACATCTATACATATATGTATATGTTACAGGTAAAGTCAGAAATTGGTTAATCCTAGGATTACCCGGGTAATCCTAGGATTACCCAGTGGCTGTGGATAAATCCCAAAATAAATTCATATTTTGTGTTTTACCCGGGTAATCCTAGGATTACCCAAACACTTCTGGATAAACCTAAAAAAATCATACAATGGGCTTTACCCTGGTAATGCTAGGAAAACACACAAAGGGGGATATTTATCAAGCCGTCAACCGCAAATACACTGAAATTCCGCAATATAATTGTTGCGAGCTTGATCTGACCTAGTTATCAAAGCCTACAGACTGGCAAAAGTTGAAATCTGTGACGTAACATACGATACGCCGGTCTCAATCTGACACAGATCGATGCTTACGTAATTACAGATGTTCCGAATACACATTCGGCTCTATCTGACACTTTTTCTCGCGGCTATTCCGGCCCAGCATACCTGATTTTCAATCCGCCACCCTGGAGGCCGCGGATGCCATAGAAATCAATGGGAGTCTGAAAGCAGCGAAAGCTTATGTTCGATGCTGCCAGATATCCCATTGATTTCTATGGTTGAAAACAAGTAACGTTAACACCTAACACTCTAACATAAGCCCAGAGTTTAAACACCCCTAATCTGCCGCCCCGACATTGTCGAAACCTAAATAAAATGTATTAACCCCTATTTCGCCCTCCCCGACATCACCGCAACCTAAATAAAAGGTATTAACCCCTATTCCACCGCTGCTTCATAACTGGTGTTTCTGGAGAGTCTGAAGGCTTGATAAATGGGTCCCAATGTCTCTCTATTAAACCTGTAATATTTGTTTGGGATCATAAATGTGAAACAATTAGGTAATTGAATTAATAAATTATATATTGGTTGAACAATTTAATGTTCTAACTTGCTAAGCTACGCAGCTTCCTGTGATACTAAAAACAATCCTATAGTGACATTAAAGGGAACTTAAAGGGATACGAAACCCAAAATTACATTTTCATGATTCAGATAGAGCATGTGATTTTAAACAACTTTCCATTTTACTATTATCTAATTTGCTTAGTTCTCTTGATATTCTTAGTTGAAAGAGATACCTTGGTAGACTCAGGAGCAGCAATGCATTAATGGGAGCTTGCAGCTGATTGGCGGCTGCACATAAATGCCTCATATCATTGGTTCCCCAGATGTTTTCAGCAAAATCCAATTTGTACATTGTTGTGCCTTCAACAAAGAATATCAAGAGAATTAAGCAAATTTGATAATAGAAGTAAATTGAAAAGTTGTTTAAACCATGTGCTCTATCTAAATAATGAAAGAAAACAATTGTGTTTCATGTCTCTTTAAAGTACTTTTTTTATTTACACAAAAAATAATTCACTGTCATTTTGCTATAAAGGCAGTGTAAGGACCAGCATGGGACTGTAGCAACCTAAGGGTTAAGGCTGTAGGGAGTGAGATAGGAGAAGAGGGCTGGGTAGAGAAGCTAGTGCAACATTGTTGCAAGCCTGGGGAGGAGCCCCTTCCTTACCTTTAAGAAGTGCTGCTTCCAGTTTCCTGCCCTCTTCCTCCTGACAGTCAGAAGCAGAGACGTTTCTTCTTTCTTCAGACTACTAGGCCTCATCCTTCAAGTCAGCATGCATCGTTCCAAGCGATCCATCCTGTCTCCAGTTCGTTTCCAGGAGCTACAGTTTGCTTCACCTACAAAGAAAAAGCAGATAAGTGCTGTAGATGGCAACGATGACAATGAGGATGTAGTCCCACCCAGTCAGCCCACTATTAGGCATACGGTGCAGGCAGAGGTTAATGTGCACAACCCTTGTGTGGCTGATACAGCCTTACTAACAACTATCCCGAGTCCCCAGAACAGCATTTGGGGCCTGATATTGAGCACACAATTTTAAGACCTAATTTGCCAGCTTTAGGGCCTTGCGCTAGCGCGGAAAATATTAATGTAAATGCACCCATTGGTGGCTCAGGGCCTAGCGCAATTCCTAACAATATTACCCTTATCAATGCCATTAGTAGTTCAGGGCCTAGCGTGCTTCAATGCAACCTGTCCCCTAGCAATGTCAGTGGTGGTTCAGGGCTAGGGTTGCTACCTCAGCCATGTTTTCCTGGACACTTATTATTTACACATGCTGCAGGGTGTGCAGGGAGGAACATGTATTGTGTTTCTGGACAGCACTATTTATATTCCTCCCTGCACACACTGCAGCATGTGTAACTTATAAGTGTTCTGTATTTTAAGGGACAGGTGGCAACCCTATTCAGGGCATGCACATCCTACACTCCCTTTACCGGCCTCTACCCACTTACCTGCCTCTTCGGTGGCTTCCTTGTTTGCCTATGTCCCTCCGGCGGCGGCCTCCGCTGTCTCTGCCTTCTTATCTTCAATTGTGGCAGCCATGTCCTCTTCGGCGACGTCTTGCTCCATTCTGGTAGGTCCATGTGCTCCACCGGAAGTCAACGTCACAAGTCCCGCCCCTTCCAGTGACATCACTGGAAGTCATTTTCAGGTCACCGGAAGTCATTTTCAGCGTGGTCTTCAAGCCAGACTGTCCATCATTCCTCAGCTCCTGGAAGGTGAGCATCAAGAGAGGACTTGGGATCTGGCAGGACCTTCGCATGTAGGGTGCGCTTCTCAGCAGTATTATACATCTGTCAGGGCTAGGCCAGAAAGGGGGGGGGGAGGAATTAGAAGGGGTCAAAGAGGCTCAAAAAATGTTTCTTGGTGATCTAGGTGTGGCGCTAATACCAGGGGTGCAGCGATGGCAGCAAAAGCATCACAAGCATCAGGGAAAAAAAGCATCTGGGAATAAAAGTAATTTAAAAAAACAGTCAAAGCCTCATAATTTCACAACTCAGGTATCCGGTGCTAGCTCTAGTGCGGCAGGTCATAATGCCGATATTAGGGGTACTGGGGATAATACTGCCACAATGCAGAGATCTTGTACTGCTGGTGTGAATGAAGCACTGTCTGTTCATCCTAGGGATTCTTCTGGCGTGAATGTGTTATTGGGTGTGCTTCCTTCTGTAAGTGCTACAAATACTGCGCCTCATATTATTGCAGCTCCTGATAGAATGAATGTAGTTACTGTTGGGGCAAATACTACTCAAGGGGTGTGCATGTCTGAAAACGCGGTCAATATAGGGAATGCTCAGCAGGCGTCACTCACCTCTGTTTTGCAAAAAGAGACTGGTATAGGGAATATCAACGCAAATCAAGCTATGTTTACAAGCACAGCTCCTGTGATTCCCCAAGTTCGCAACTTGTTTTCTCTTTTACAGGGTGTGATACAGCTGCAGACAACATCCACATCTATGGATACAGCTCATGATGCGTATGCCATGCCAGGCACTTTGTTACAGACATTTCTACCAGTGGCTCAGACTTCCCAGGTCCAAGATGCTTCTCTAATTCGGACGGCTTCGGAGCAAGCAGGGCGGGAAGCGTCATCTTCTGCTACTGGTGAGTCACATATCTTTATGCACGACAGGCAAAACACACATGTCTTTACAAACGATAGAACTGACTCAGATGACTCTTCCTTCTCTGATTCTGACTCTGGTAGCGACACCTCTTTAGGATTAAAGGGTAGGGGTCAGAAAAAGATGTTTAATATGGTAAAATAAATGTGGCGTGAGCTTCAGTCCGGAGCTTTTAGGCAACCTGCCCCTGCTACATCCTTAGCACCCCCAGTAGTCACGCATTCAAGTATACCCCCAGTAGCCATGCAGGTAGTCCCCGCTGATAATTCTGTACAGCGTACTCCTTTTAGCCACATCGCTTAGCACAAGGTAGCGTTACATGGGGATACAATCCCTTCTTACATCCCCTCACTTCATGCCCATTTGAAGCCTAAGGTTATTAAGAGAATTCAACAAGGGAAGTACGTAAATATTTTTGAGTTATCTCCAGAAGCTTACAGGCAAAAGGAGAAGAGCTCAGATGGCACTGGCCCCAAAAGATTTAAACGCCCGGAAACGTTTGAAGAATGGCTCATCTGTTTTAAGGTGTTCACTTCCTGCTATTTAGAAAAGTATCCAACCCAAAACCATGCAATATTAAAGTATACCAATTCAATTTATTGGATCCAGAGAAAATACAGCGAGGGGGCTTGGAAGGAGTATGACTCAGAGTTCAGGTGTAAGATGACTGGTAACCCAGTGCTTACATTCGATTTCACAGACACTCATCTATGGCAATGCCTGGGCCCTCAGTGTTCTACCTCCCCGCCCATCGCTGCATCCAATCAGCCCTTTCAGGCCCAGAAGGGAAAGCGTAAGGGTGGATCTTGCTGGGCATTCCAGGAAAACAAGTGTGACAAGGGTGGTTCCTGTGGTTTCAGGCATAATTGCAAATTCTGTAGTGGATTGCACCCAGGATGCGATTGCAGGAAAAGAGACAGCACCAATAATAGGCCCCAACCTAGAGGCACTACTGTTCAAAAAGGCTCCCTCCCCAGTGAAGGTGCACGCTCTTGAAATCTGGTTCCAGGACCACCCCGATCATGCAGCTGCTCGTTTATTAAGGGAGGGGTTTAATAATGGTTTTATGATCCCTATCAATTCGGTTATCAGAGGCTCACTTAAGCACCGAAACCTGCGTTCAGTATATGAGTATCCTCATATAGTAAAGCAAAAGCTTGACAAAGAATTAAACCTTGGTCGCATGATTGGCCCCTTCCCTTTCCCGCCATTCAGAGAGATGGTTGTCTCACCATTAGGAGTAGTCCCAAAAAAGGAGGCAGGGAAATTTCATCTGATACAGCACCTTTCCTACCCCAAAGGAAGCTCAGTGAACAATGCCATCGATCCTGAGGTTAGCTCAGTGCGCTATCAATCTTTCGACAGCGCGCTGGAGCTAGTTTAGGGAGTTGGGAGGGGTGCTTTGTTTTAGCGAAATTAGATATAGAGTCCGCGTTTAGATTATTGCCCCTACATCCTTCTGCCTTTCCACTTATGGGATGTAAGTTCGACGGTGGTTTCTATGTTGATCGCTGCCTGCCTATGGGTTGTGCCATTTCTTGTGCTTTATTCGAAATGTTCAGCACGTTTCTGCACTGGGCGGTGGCCCATAAGGTAGGCAGGGATTGCATAGCTCACTTCCTGGACGACTTCTTGCTAGTAGGTCAGGAAGGTGCAGACGATTGCTTAAACGCAGTGAATGAAATGCGAGAACTCATATCCCTGTTTGGTGTTCCTCTTGCTGAAGAGAAATCTCAAGGCCCCCGTTACTTGTGTAACGTTTTTGGGAATAGAAATTGACACCGAGAAAATGATTTGCAGGCTCCCCTTAGACAAGGTACAGGGTATGTTGGCGGCAGTTCAAGCGGCTGTTTCCTCTAAGTACATTACCCTTAAACAATTACAGTCCCTCCTTGGCCTTTTAAATTTTGCCGGCAGGGTTATTCCCATGGGGAGGGTCTTCAACAGCAGGTTCGAGAGTAAGCTAGGTGGAAAAGTTAACCCATCGGAAAAAATCTACATCTCTGGGGGAATGATAGCTGACCTAAATGTTTGGGAGTCTTTCTTGCAGCAATTTAATGGCATTCGCTTATGGTGCTCTGATACAATTTCCAGTCAGATTTTGCACTTATTCACAGATGCAGCAGGGTCCCGGGGCTACGGTGCATATTTTCAGGGGGGGGGGGTGGAGTGCAGGCCCTTGGCCCGATGATTGGAGGACTCGAGGGTTAACTCGCAATCTCACACTCCTAGAATTATTCCCTATAGTCCTGGCCATTGAGCTCTGGGGTAAGCAGTTTTCAAACAGAATTGTTGTCTTCTGGACGGATAACCTAAGTATTGTGCATGCGATTAATAGACTGTCAGCCACATCTGCCGTAGTGGTTTGTTTGTTACGGCACTTGGTGTTACGCTGTCTGGAACTTAACATTCAGTTTCAGGCGCAGCATGTCCCTGGCGTGAATAATATAATTGCAGATGCTCTTTCCAGATTTGATAGGGCGACTACGGTGCATATTTTCAGGGGGGGGGGGTGGAGTGCAGGCCCTTGGCCCGATGATTGGAGGACTCGAGGGCTAACTCGCAATCTCACACTCCTAGAATTATTCCCTATAGTCCTGGCCATTGAGCTCTGGGGTAAGCAGTTTTCAAACAGAACTGTTGTCTTCTGGACGGATAACCTAAGTATTGTGCATGCGATTAATAGACTGTCGGCCACATCTGCTGTAGTGGTTTGTTTGTTACGGCACTTGGTGTTACGCTGTCTGGAACTTAACATTCAGTTTCAGGCGCAGCATGTCCCTGGCGTGAATAATGTAATTGCAGATGCTCTTTCCAGATTTGATTGGGCGACTTTTAGGCGCCTTGCCCCGCACTCTGCATAACTAGACTTACCTTGTCCCGGTTTCCTTTGGCAGCTTCTGAAACCTGGATATCCCTGCTCCCATTAGTTCGGGCGTCATTAGCCCCATCTTCTTGGCATTCTTACGTCAGGTTGTGGAAGGAACGGGACTTATTTTGCCATGAACAGAAGGTGGAGGTGGTTGAAGCTTCGCAAGTCACCTTGTGTAATTGGCTGGTGAGTTTGTGGGCTGAAGGTGCACGTCAAGGTGCCATTCAGTCTCGCCTAGCGGCACTTGCATTTTTCTACCGCATACTTTCATTACCTGACCCCACTAATCTCTTCTTTGTTAAAGTATACCGATTCAATTCATAGGATACAGAGAAAATACAGCGAGGGGGCTTGAAGGGAGTATGACTCAGAGATCAGGCGTAAGATGGCTGGTAACCCAGTGCTTACATTCTATTTCACAGACACTCATCTGTGGCAACGCCTGGGCCCTCAGTGTTCTACCTCCCCGCCCATCACTGCATCCAATCAGCCCTTTTGGGCCCAGAAGGGAAAGCGTAAGGGTGGATCTTGCTGGGCATTCCAGGAAAACAAGTGTGACAAGGGAGGTTCCTGTGGTTTCAGGCATAATTGCAAATTCTGTAGTGGATTGCACCCAGGATGCGATTGCAGGAAAAGAGACAGCACCAATAATAGGCCCCAACCTAGAGGCACTACTGTTCAAAAAGGCTCACTCCCCAGTGAAGGCGCACGCTCTTGAAATCTGGTTCCAGGACCACCCCGATCATGCAGCTGCTCGTTTATTAAGGGAGGGGTTTAATAATGGTTTTATGATCCCTATCAATTCGGTTATCAGAAGCTCACTTGAGCTCCGAAACCTGCGTTCAGTATATGAGTATCCTCATATAGTAAAGCAAAAGCTTGACAAAGAATTAAACCTTGGTCGCATGATTGGCCCCTTCCCTTTCCCGCCATTCAGAGAGATGGTTGTCTCACCATTAGGAGTAGTCCCAAAAAAGGAGGCAGGGAAATTTCATCTGATACAGCACCTTTCCTAACCCAAAGGAAGCTCAGTGAACGATGCCATCGATCCTGAGGTTAGCTCAGTGCGCTATCAATCTTTCGACAGCGCGCTGGAGCTAGTTAAGGGAGTTGGGAGGTGTGCTTTGTTTTAGCGAAATTAGATATAGAGTCCGCGTTTAGATTATTGCCCCTACATCCTTCTGCCTTTCCACTTATGGGATGTAAGTTCGACGGTGGTTTCTATGTTGATCTCTGCCTGCCTATGGGTAGTGCCATTTCTTGTGCTTTATTCGAAACGTTCAGCACGTTTCTGCACTGTGCGGTGGCCCATAAGGTAGGCAGGGATTGCATAGCTCACTTCCTGGACGACTTCTTGCTAGTAGGTCAGGAAGGTGCAGACGATTGCTTAAACGCAGTGAATGAAATGCGAGAACTCATATCCCTGTTTGGTGTTCCTCTTGCTGAAGAGAAATCTCAAGGCCCCGTTACTTGTTTAACGTTTTTGGGAATAGAAATTGACACCGAGAAAATTATTTGCAGGCTCCCCTTAGACAAGGTACAGGGTATGTTGGCGGCGGTTCAAGCGGCTGTTTCCTCTAAGTACATTACCCTTAAACAATTACAGTCCCTCCTTGGCCTTTTAAATTTTGCCGGCAGGGTTATTCCCATGGGGAGGGTCTTCAACAGCAGGTTTGAGAGTAAGCTAGGTGGAAAAGTTAACCCATCGGAAAAAATCTACATCTCTGGGGGAATGATAGCTGACCTAAATGTTTGGGAGTCTTTCGTGCAGCAATTTAATGGCATTCGCTTATGGTGCTCTGATCCAATTTCCAGTCAGATTTTGCACTTATTCACAGATGCAGCAGGGTCCCGGGGCTACGGTGCATATTTTCAGGGGGGGGGTGGAGTGCAGGCCCTTGGCCCGATGATTGGAGGACTTGAGGGTAATGTAATTGCAGATGCTCTTTCCAGATTTGATTGGGCGACTTTTAGGCTCCTTGCCCCGCACGCTGCAAAACT
The DNA here is from genome assembly GCF_027579735.1 of Bombina bombina. Classification (NCBI taxonomy): domain Eukaryota; kingdom Metazoa; phylum Chordata; class Amphibia; order Anura; family Bombinatoridae; genus Bombina; species Bombina bombina. The sequence continues at coordinate 414,032,119 of NC_069505.1, forward strand.
AGGCTTACCTTGTCCCTGTTTCCTTTGGCAGCTTCTGAAACCTGGATATCCCTGCTCCCATTAGTTTGGGTGTCATTAGCCCCATCTACTTGGCATTCTTACGTCAGGTTGTGGAAGGAATGGGACTTATTTTGCCATGAACAGAAGGTGGAGGCGGCTGAAGCTTCGCAAGTCACCTTGTGTAATTGGCTGGTGAGTTTGTGGGCTGAAGGTGCACGTCAAGGTGCCATTCAGTCTCGCCTAGCGGCTCTTGCATTTTTCTACCGCACACTTTCGTTACCTCACCCCACTAATCTCTTCTTTGTTCGCCAAGTAGTTCGTTCTCAGCCGCAGGTAAAAGACATCCGTGAACCCATTACACATGACTGCTTGGAGAAGTTGCTCTCGGCTTTGGAAGCAGTGTGTTCCTCTCCCTATGAGATACTCCTATTCCGCTCTGCTTTTGTCCTGGCGTACTCTGCGGCTCTCCACATCGGCGAGTTGGTTTCTCCATCCAAGCAGTGTAGCAGCAAGGGTGTTCAGATTCACCACATTAAGGCCTCCCCCGATTCAATTCTACTTTTCCTCCCCCGTTCGAAAACGGACCAGCAGGGCAAGGGGGTGTGGGTAACCATCCCCAAGAGGCCTGGCAGTTGCTGCCCGGTGGTCTTAGTAAACCAATATCTAGCTATGCGCCCCACAGTTCAAGGCCCCTTACTCATACATCAGAATGGCTCATTATCCCTTTTCCAGTTTCGTAGGGTACTGGCTCGAGCCGCTACCTTGGCAGGTTTTGATGCTTCAAAAATAGCCCCGCACTCCTTTCGGATAGGCGCTGCAACTAATGCTGCTATATCGGGGGATTCAGTAGACTCCATTAAGCGCTTAGGCAGGTGGCGCTCCAATAAATATAGGTCTTATGTTCGGCCAATTGTTTAAAAGTTGCTTTCTTAAAGTTGCAGTTCTAACGTTCTTTGTTTTTTCAGGACCATCCCAAGGTGCTAGGAGGATTTAGATCGTGGGGCACTCCTACGTGCACTGGGCCTCAATCCGTTGCCTGTCCCTTCCCGTTCACCTGCCAAAGCGTCAGTTAGGTGGTTGGGTGAGAGGGGGATGTGCTGGCCTAGGCTCCCCTCCCTTTTGTCTGAGGCCCTTGTACATTGGGGGAAACTTCATATTATCATCCTCCATTTAGGGGGTAATCATTTAGGTGCCCTTCCAGTTCTGCAGCTTATTAAAATCATGCAGGCAGACATTAGTTGGATAAGGACCCATATTCCCAATGTTACTCTGGGTTGGTCCAATGTTATTCCAAGGTTGGAATGGAGGCACATGTCTTCCCACAGTGCAGCGTACAGGGTGAGGAAGAAGATTAACTCTAGCAGGGAGGTTTCGTGGTTAGACACGAGGCCTTAACGGCCGACAGGACAGAATACTACAGGAGAGACAAGGTACATTTGCAGAATATAGCGCTAGATATATTTATCCATAATATTTGCAAACCCTCAGTAGCATCTCCCTGGGCAGAGGGGACCCACCCCTCTGCTGCAGTTTGCATTTGGGTTGTGGACTGTTACGGTTACCCTTAGTCTCGCTGAGGGATGGACCGCTTAGTAGCCTGGATCCCTATTGCTAAAGAGGGGAGAAGCTGTTTTCCATAGTATTCTATATGAGTCTCGCAAATATAGAATAATCTCCCTTAGCTGCAATACAGCTAGGATACCCTTCTGCCCACAAAAACGAGTCAACGCTGCGATTGAGGGTCAAACAAGAACTTTTTATTAAGGTTACATGCACACAGGGCACTCCCAGGGGGGAGGGGGGAAGCACAAAATCCCCCATCACACATTTAGATAGAGAGCAATGTCCTTTGACAGGCCACAATAGGATTACAGTACTTAAGATAACAAGTTTACAAGTTCATCTTATCAATTAGCAGTCTGGCTCCGGAGGTGATTAGACAATGGGATTGTTTATCACTGAACTTAGAGCTGAGGCCAGCAAACTTGTATTTAGACAATAGTTTCTAAAAGCTGAAAAAAATGAACTCTTTATGAAATGGTACTTGTTACGGTTTTCTTGGAGCCCTTCTTAGGCGCTGGCTTGGCTGGTTCAGGCATTGCTGCTGGGAAATAAGCTCTTCACAACAAAATAACTAATGCTTCTGTAACAGTGCTCCCTTTCTGTGGAACACTCTGGCAGACACGGTCTGACCCCTTTTTGGGGCAGACTAAGGCTGTCCAGACCGCTGGTTATGCGGGGCTGAGGTCGGTTTGTCTGGACAACCCGTCGGCGTTGCCATTCTGTTTCCCAGGTCTGTAAGTAATGGTGAAATTGAAGGGTTGCAACGATAAGCTCCAACGTAATAGCCTGCCGTTATCTCCAGAGACCCGGTTCAGCCACACCAACGGGTTATGGTCGGTGACCAGAGTGAACTCCTGACCATATAAATAGGGAGTCAATTTCTTTAATGCCCACACCAAAGCCAAACACTCCTTTTCGACCGCTGCTTAGCTGACTTCGCGGGGCAGGAGCTTCCGGCTGATGTAGGCAACTGGATGCTCCCCTCCATCTTCGCCTGCTTGGCTGAGGACGGCTCCCAGCCCGAACATGGAAGCATCTGTATGGACGATAAAACGTTTGTTAAGGGCTGGAGCCGCCAAGACAGGAGCGTTAATTAGAGCATTTTTGAGAGCCTGGAAAGCCGTTTCACAGTGGGGAGACCACAGGACCTGTCGAGGTAAGTTCTTCTTGGTCAAGTCAGTCAAGGGTTTGGCAAGTGTGCTGTAGTCTGGTACGAACCGTCTATAGTACCCTGCCGTGCCCAGGAAGGCTAGGACCTGAGTCTTAGTGATGGGGGTGGGCTAATTGGCGACAGCTTCTATCTTGGCCGGCTCTGGTCGCTGCTTTCCACACCCCACCCAGTGACCCAGATACTGTACCTCGGCCATCCCAAAGTGGCATTTTTCTGGCTTCAGAGTCAGGCCAGCAGCCCGGATCTGATCCAGAACCATTCCTACATGAGCTAAGTGGTCCTCCCAGGACTCACTGTGGATCGCTATGTCGTCCAGGTAGGCGCAAGCAAAACTCTGGAAGCCATCCAGGAGCCTATCCACCAAGCGCTGGAATGTAGCTGGGGCATTCTTCATCCCAAACGGCATTACCCTAAACTGATATAAGCCGAATGGGGTGACGAATGCCGACTTGGGGATAGCCTCCGGGGCCAGGGGAATCTGCCAGTAACCTTTGCAGAGGTCAATAGTGGTCAGGTAATTTCCCCTGGCTATACGATCGAGTAGCTCGTCTACCCTGGGCATAGGGTAAGCGTCCGTCACGGTTTTTTCATTGAGCCTCCGATAGTCTACGCAGAACCGGGTGGTCCCATCTTTCTTGGGCACCAAGACAACTGGGGAGGCCCAGGGACTATCGGAGGGCTCAATTACCCTGAGCTGGAGCATCTCATCGATCTCCTTCTTCATTCCTGTCCTAACTGCTTCGGGGATTCGGTACGGAGCCTGGCGCAAGGGAGCTTGTCCTGGAGTATCTACCTGGTGGGTGGTTAAAGTAGTGTACCCTGGCTTCGGGGAGAAGGTGAGGTGTTTGGACTGGAGGAGTTGGCTGAGCTGCTCCCTTTCAGTGGGGCTAAGTCGGTCTCCTATCTGAACCTGAGCCACTATACCTGTGGGGAGACTCTTTTCTAATAGGTCTGGAATGGGTAGACTGTCGGGGTCTTCCTGAGGGGAACAACATACGGCCGTCACGTTCTCTGGTCGCTCAAAATATTCCTTGAGCATGTTTACATGGAATGTCTTTCTAAGATTGTTGTCATGGAGCTAGCTATCACATAAGTGGTGTCTCCCCTTTTCTCTACGATCTGGTAGGGACCCTGCCAGGACGCCTGCAATTTGTCTGTCTTCACCGGCTTAAGTACTAACACCTTTTGTCCTATGGTGAAGATTCTCTTTCGGGCCCCCCGATCGTACCATACTTTCTGTCTTCTCTGGGCCAACTGGAGATTAGCCCGCAAGGATTTGGCTAATTGCTCCATTCGGTCCCTGAGTTCCAGCACGTATGGCACAATGGGGACACCGTCAGCCTCCATCTCTCCCTCCCAGTGCTCCCGGATCAGGTTTAGGGGTCCCCGTACCTTTCTTCCGTAGAGCAACTCGAAGAGAGAGAACCCCGTCGTTTCCTGGGGCACCTCCCGATAAGCAAATAGGAGGTGCGGCAGGAAGCGTTCCCAGTCTCGGTATTCCTGAATGAACGTCTTGAGCATTTGCTTGAGGGTCCCATTGAACCTCTCACACAGCCCGTTCGTCTGGGGGTGGTATGGGGAGCTCAGGAGGGACTTAATTTTGCAAACCTGCCAGAGTTGTTGGGTCAATTCAGCCGTAAATTGGGTGCCTCGGTCGGATAGGATTTCTTTTGGAAATCCTACCCGGGAGAACACCTGTACTAGTGCATTCGCTACCATATCCGCTTGTATGTTGGATAGGGCGACAGCCTCTGGGTACCTGGTAGCGTAGTCCACTACGGTAAGAATGTAGTGCTTACCGGAGGGACTAGGGGTAGCCAGTGGTCCCACTAGGTCAATAGCAACCCGGCTGAAGGGTTCCTCTACAATGGGCATATTTACTAGATGGGCTTTAGGGTGATCGCCTCGCCTTCCTACTCGTTGACACACATCGCAGGTGTTACAGTAAGTTCTAACGTCAGCGTGCACCCCTGGCCAAAAGAACGTGTGAGTAATGCGGTGTAGGGTACGGGTTACGGCTAGGTGGCCTGCTAAGGGGATGTCGTGGCCTATCTTGAGGATTTCTTGATGGTATTTGTGGGGCACTACCAGCTGTCACCTACGCTGTCCCCTTTTCTCTGTCCAGCGGTATAGTTTCCCTTTTTCCCATAAGAATGTTTCGTTATCTGCCCCGTCCCCTCCGGTCTCTGCTCGTTCCCGGTACTTTTGTAAGGTCGGGTCAGTCTTAGACTGTCTCGAAAGCATCTGGGGTGTCCCAGGGTATGGGGCTTAACATGTCAGGCAAGGTCGGGGTAGGTCTTACCTGTGTCTCCCGCACTGGTGAGAGCTCTCGCTCCGTCCGGGCTTGGGCCCGTGTAGTCACTGGGTCGGCCTCGTTGTTGCATACTGGAGCATAGGCAGAAGTCATGGGGCCCAAATCGTTGCCCAGTAGTATTTCGGCAGGTAAATGATCCATTATGCCCACGTTCACAGCCCCCTTTCCCGCTCCCCAATCAAGATGCACTTGAGCTGTTGGAATTTTGTACACATCCCCCCCCGCCACTCTAACGGCCACAGTCTGTCCGGATCGCTTGTGCTCTGGCACCAAATGACTCTGTACCAGCGTGATAGTAGCCCCTGTGTCTCTCAATCCCTCGGTAGATCGCCCCTCGAGCCATACCTTCTGCCGATGGTGCTGGCGGTTATCTGAGGCAGCATATACAGGGTCCGCCCTCGTGAAGCGGCCCCACATATCCCTCAATAGGGGCCTCTTAATTAACACAGAGGGCCTGGGCCGGACGATAGGACCCAGAGGGGTAATTGTAATTCCTGGGTGTCTGGTGCATATTAAGGGGGCAGCTAGCCATGAAATGCCCTGGTTGCTTGCATCGGTGGCAAGTCGGTCTGGGACGCTCAGAGCTGTTATTGGGTGGTCCTGAGTGTCGGACGGGCCCTGTGGGCACTGGGGCTCGGAATTCAGCACGAGGGGGTGCACGGTAAACCTCTCTGGGTTCGACCCGTGTTGCAGCTCGGTAGCTCATGGGTTCGTGAAGACGGGAGTCATAATGTTCATCGGCCAATTTGGCTGCTTCTTCTAAGGTAGAAGGCCGCCTGTCTCGCAGCCATTCCTTCCCTTGCTGTTCCATGCCATTATAAAAATGTTCTAAGAGAAACAATTGTAAAATTTCCTCACCAGTCACCGCTTTACTTCCGCTCAGCCAGTGATTTGCCGCTCTCCGCATTCGGTGCGCCCATTCCATATGGGTATCGTTAGGCTTCTTTTTCGTGCCCCGAAACTGTCGGCGATATGTGTCCGGAGTTACAGCGTACCGTCGCAACAGTGTCTCCTTAACTAGCTCATACTGTGTCACTTCCTCAGCACCCAGAGTACGAAAGGCTTCCAGGGCTCGCCCGGATAGTTTCCCAGACAATATCGTGGGCCACTCTCTGTTGGGAATCTGGTGCAGGGCACATTGCCTTTCGAAGTCCGCCAAATATTCATCAATCCCTGTCTCGCTCTCTAGGAAGGGTCGAAATGCCGCATAGGGTATCTTGGGCCTCCCAGCATTTTCGACAGGGATGATTACCTGCGGGGCTTCAGAATTGCGGTGTGCGTTCGCTAGGTTGAGTTCTTGGGCTCGAGTCTCTCGTATATCCTCGTCCGCCTCCGCCATCAACTGCTGTACCAATTCCATGGAGGGGTTCAGCCCGTATAATGAGAGCCTTTCCCGAACAATCCTGGTTTTTTCGTCACTAATCGTGGTCGGTGTTTCCGCCATTGTGAAGCTCTGATCCAGTTCGGTCAATTCTGCGATCAGCTCTCTCCTCGGCCGGTTGCTGGCGTACCCCCCTCTGCTTTCAAGTAAATCCTTTAGGGTTGTCCGCTTCAATTTTTCGTAAGCGCTCTCCATCCGTTCTGTACCTCTCCTAGGAAATCCAGGAAAATCCCGCCGCTGCCGCCAAATGTTACGGTTACCCTTAGTCTCGCTGAGGGATGGACCGCTTAGTAGCCTGGATCCCTATTGCTAAAGAGGGGAGAAGCTGTTTTCCATAGTATTCTATATGAGTCTCGCAAATATAGAATAATCTCCCTTAGCTGCAGTACAGCTAGGATACCCTTCTGCCCACAAAAACGAGTCAACGCTGCGATTGAGGGTCAAACAAGAACTCAGGACTGGGATGCCCAGCCTGCTTTTTATTAAGGTTACATGCACACAGGGCACTCCCAGGGGGGGGGGGGGAAGCACAAAATCCCCCATCACACATTTAGATAGAGAGCAATGTCCTTTGACAGGCCACAATAGGATTACAGTACTTAAGATAACAAGTTTACAAGTTCATCTTATCAATTAGCAGTCTGGCTCCGGAGGTGATTAGACAATGGGATTGTTTATCACTGAACTTAGAGCTGAGGCCAGCAAACTTGTATTTAGACAATATTTTCTAAAAGCTGAAAAAAATTAACTCTTTATGAAATGATACTTGTTACGGTTTTCTTGGAGCCCTTCTTAGGCGCTGGCTTGGCTGGTTCAGGCATTGCTGCTGGGAAATAAGCTCTTCACAACAAAATAACTAATGCTTCTGTAACATGGACCTCCAGTAGCGCTGGGTTAGTTAGCTCTTGCTTGCCGCCATTCTAGCCTTGTCGGTTTTTTATTTATTGTTTAATAAAAAAAAAAATTAACCTGTGACGGTTAAAAAATGTACCCATACATAAGTGTTGTGTTTTTATTTACCAGTTAAATACAGTTATAAGTTATTATATGTAATGGTAATTTATTATGTTAGTTATTCCCTCTCTGCTGGTAATGAGCGGTAAGTCTTTAATCCCTTATATTGTTTTCCAGACTTTGGGCATCTCCAGTCAAATACTCCTTAACTGATGTTTATGATCTTTATTTGTTGTAACCAATTAGAGCCAGGTATAAACAATTTCCAGCACATCAGCCAATCACTCTCCAGTATGTAGAAGTGTGAGGGTTCTGCATTCCCCAAAATGAACTTCAGCCTCCCTTGACCCTGGGGGGGAGTAAAAATTATAATTTCAGAGTTAAATAATTGGAAAAGTAAACAAAATAAATGATAAAATTGTATTGCAATGCTTATTAGTTATGCATAAATAAAAAATTTGACCTAGATTACAAGTGGAGCACAAAAATGCAAGTTGTAAGGTGCAGACCTCCCAACTGTCCCTATTAGAGAGGGACAGTCCCAGCTCATTCTGAGCTCTTTCCTGCTGCTCCTTTAAGACATTCATATGTCCCTAATTGCATAACTTTCCTTAGTCCCTCCCATGGAGCACCGAGACGTGCCCACAAACTGCCCAGACACACCCCTGACTGCCCAGACACACCCACCAACTGCCCAGACACACCCACTAACCAACCAGACACACCCAATAAGCACCCAGACACACCCACTGACCACCCACTCACTGCCCAGACACACACCCTGACCACCCAGACACACCAACTGCCCAGACACCCCCCCTGACCACCCAGGCACACCGACTAACCACCTACAACCCCACCCCCTCCCAACAGCAATTTGGCTCCACCAGCCTCCTGAGTCCCTGATACAAGACCTCTTTTTGATAGTGACAGTCCCTGATTATGAGCTATGTCCCACTGTCCCTCTCAGACAGTCATATGTCCCTATTTGCAGAATTTCTTAACTTTACCCACAGATCACCCACACACACCCACAATCAGCCCAGACGCACCCACTGACTGCTCAAACACACCCACTGTCTGCCCAGATGCACCCACTGACTACTCAAACACACCCACTGACTGCCCAGACACACCCGCTGACTTCCCAGACACACCCACCGACTGCCGAGACACACACACTAACTGTCAAGACACATATACAAACATCCTAGACACACCCACCACTAGAAATATTGGAGCCCCTGACTTAACCATTGATCAGGGCCCGCCCCCAAATGTTCCCATCTGTCATCTGTACTCTATATGGTCTTGGTGGTACTCAGTCTCATACCATTAGATCTGGTTAAATGCAGGGTTTAGGCTTGTTTGTATGTATTTAAAAATTAAGTCAGCTGTAGTGTAAACTGAACTGTTTTAGTTTAACCTGTCTCATTTCAAACACTGAGCAATCGTAGTCTGAGAGTATAACATTTTATGCAGATGTAAACATCTTAGCTAAAATGCCTCCTTGCATCTACCACACTGAAGTTTCAATCCAAAATTGCACAAAGAAATAAAAACAATTTACTAAGTAAGTCCTACCTCCTCTGCAAATGAAAGTGATCTGCCGTGTGACTCAGGCCCACAATGTACAAACTGAAGTGCCAAGTCTGTCTCACACTGTGCATAAAGGTTTAGTGCACACTCAGAAATACTCAAATGCTAATGCTTTACTCCTTGTAATAACATTTTCCACGCTCAATAGCACTCTGCTGTAGTACCCTCTGGTGGCTTATTTTTTTTTTAAATAAGTTGTTTTTGCCTCATGGGCCTCCCCTGGCACATTGGGCCCCTGACAGGAGTCACCCCTGTCACCCCCTGATGACTGCCATGCCCACTGACTGCCCAGACACACCCACTGACTGCTCAGACACACCCACAAACAGCTCAGATTCACCCACCGACTGCCCAGACACACCCACTCACTGCCGAGACACACCCACTGACTGTCAAGACACACCCACAAACATCCTAGACACACCCACTTACTGCCCAGACACACCCATAAACAACCCAGACACACCCACTGACTGCCCAAACACACCCACTGACTGCCCAGACACACAAACTGACTGCCCAGACACACCCACTGACTGCTCAGAAACACCCACAAAGAGCCCAGATTCACCCACCGGCTGCCCAGACACACCCACTCACTGCCCAGACACACCCACAAACAACCCAGACACACCCACAGACTGCCCAGACACACCCACTGACTGCTCAGACACACCCATAAACAGCCCAGATTCACCCACCGACTGCCCAGACACACCCACTCACTGCCCAGACACACCCACTAACCACCCAACACAACTCCTCCCACAAAATGGCGACTGGCCCTATCAACCTCCGTCCCGAGTCTCTGATACAATTTTTGGTAGCTATGGAGGTTAACATTGCTAGAGCTAAATGCTTTCTGCTAATATTGTGGCACACGTCTGAAGTCATTCTGTTGAGGCCAGTGCAAGTCTATGTCATGGTAACAATTGCATGTTGTATAGCGCGTATTCGTTATTTCCCTCACATAGTAGATTTCTAAGAGGGCGCTGAGTAAAACTCATGATGAACAAAGCAAAAAACAAATGTGCTCAAGTGGTCGTGGAGCACTTCATTTACTTCTGTACTAATTCAATGAAACTTAAAGGGACAGGAAACCCTTTAATGTTCTGTCATGATGCAGATAGAACAGACTATTTGTAACCAACTTTCCAATGCACATCTATTTTCAGATTTGTTTTATTCTCTTGGTATCCTTTGTTGAATCAGCAGAAATGTACCACTAGGAGCTAGCTGAGCACATGGAATGGACCAATGACAAGAATGAAGCAAATTAGAACATATAACAACTATATTACTATATTAAATATATTAACCCCTAAACCGCCGCTCCCGGACCCCGCCGCCAGCTACATTATCTATATTACTCCCTAATCTGAGCCCCCTACACCGCCGCTAGCTACATTATCTATATTACCCCCTAATCTGAGCCCCCTACACCGCCGCTAGCTACATTATCTATATTACTCCCTAATCTAACCCCCCTACACCGCCGCTAGCTACATTAAATGTTTTACCCCCTAATGTGAGCCCCCTACCCCGCCGCCACCTACATTAACTATGTTACCCCCTAATATGATCCCCCAAAACTGCCGCCACCTATTTAAACTATATTAACCCCTAATGTGAGCGCCCTACACCGCCACCACCTATATTAAAATTATTAACCCCTAATCTAATCCCCCTATACCGCCGCCACCTATATTAAATTAATTAACCCCTAATCTAATCCCCCTATACCGCCGCCACCTATATTAAATTAATTAACCCCTAAAATACTAACGGCTAGATTTAGAGTTCTGCGGCCAAAGGGGTGCGTTAGCTACGCGTGTATTTTTTCCCCCGCACCTTTTAAATACCGCAGGTATTAAGAGTTCACAGAAGGGCTGCATTAAGCTCCAAAAAGGGAGCGTAGAGCATAATTTACCACCACTGCAACTCTAAATACCAGCGGTGCTTACGGACGCGGCCAGCTTCAAAAACGTGCTCGTGCACGATTCCCCCAATGGGGCAGTTTGAGCTGAAAAAAAACCTAACACCTGGAAAAAAGCAATCAGCCAATAGAATGCGAGCTCAATCTGATTGGCTGATTGGATCAGCCAATCCGATTGAACTTGAATCTGATTGGCTGATTCAATCAGCCAATCAGATTTTTCCTACCTTAATTCCGATTGGCTGATAGAATCCTATCAGCCAATCGGAATTCGAGGGACGCCATCTTGGATGACGTCATTTAAAGGAACCTTCATTCGTCGGGAGTTTGTCGTGGAGGAAGGATGTTCCGCGTCGGCGGGATGAAGATGGAGCCGGAAGAAAGAAGATTGAAGATGCCGCTTGATAGAAGACTTCAGCTGGATGGAAGACCTCTTCAGCCCCCGCTTGGATGAAGACTTCAGCCGGATGATGGACCTCTTCAGCCCCCGCTTGGATGAAGACTTCAGCCGGATGATGGACCTCTTCAGCCCCCGCTTGGATGAAGAATTTGGCTCGGCTGAGTGAAGACGACTCAAGGTAGGAAGATCTTCAGGGGGTTAGTGTTAGGTTTTTTTAAGGGGGGTTTGGGTGGGTTAGAGTAGGGGTATGTGGGTGGTGGGTTTTAATGTTGGGGGGGTTGTATTTTTATTTTACAGGCAAAAGAGCAGAATTCTTTGGGGCATGCCCCGCAAAAGACCCTTTTAAGGGCTGGTAAGGTAATAGAGCTGGTATCTTTTAAATGTAGAATAGGGTAGTGAATTTTTTTATTTTGGGGGGCTTTGTTAATTTATTAGGGGGCTTAGAGTAGGTGTAATTAGCTTAAAATTGTTGTAATCTTTTTATAATGTTTGTAAATTATATTTTTATTTTTTGTAACTTAGTTCTTTTTTTATTTTTTGTACTTTAGTTAGTGTATTTATTTGTAGGTATTTGTATTTAATTTATTTAATTTATTTAATTTATTTAATGATAGTGTAGTGTTAGGTTTAATTGTAACTTAGGTTAGGATTTATTTTACAGGTAATTTTGTATTTATTTTAACTAGGTAGCTATTAAATAGTTATTAACTATTTAATAGCTATTGTACCTGGTTAAAATAAATACAAAGTTGTCTGTAAAATAAATATTAATCCTAAAATAGCTACAATATAATTATTATTTATATTGTAGCTATGTTAGGGTTTATTTTACAGGTAAGTATTTAGCTTTAAATAGGAATAATTTATTTAATAAGATTTAATTTATTTCGTTAGAATAAAATTATATTTAATTTAAGGGGGTGTTAGTGTTAGGGTTAGACTTAGCTTTAGGGGTTAATACATTTATTAGAGTAGCGGCGAGGTCCGGTCGGCAGATTAGGAGTTAATATTGAAGTTAGGTGTCGGCGATGTTAGGGAGGGCAGATTAGGGGTTAATACTATTTATTATAGGGTTTTTGAGGCGGTAGTGAGGCGGATTAGGGTTAATAACTTTATTATAGTAGCGGTGAGGTCCGGTCGGCAGATTAGGGGTTAATAATTGTAGGTAGGTGGCGGCAACATTGGGGGGACAGATTAGGGGGTAATAAATATTATGTAGGGGTCGGCGATGTTAGGGGCAGCAGATTAGGGGTACATAGGGATAACGTAGGTGGCGGCGGTGTGCGGTCGGCAGATTAGGGGTTAAAAAGATTTATTAGAGTGGCGGCGATGTGGGGGGACCTCGGTTTAGGGGTACATAGGTAGTTTATGGGTGTTAGTGTACTTTAGAGCACAGTAGTTAAGAGCTTTATGAACCAGCGTTAGCCCAGAAAGCTCTTAACTCCTGGCCAAGACTCTAAATACCAGCATTAGAAAGATCCCATTGAAAAGATAGGCTACGCAATTGGCGTAGGGGGATCTGCGGTATGGAAAAGTTGTGGCTGGAAAGTGAGCGTTAGACCCTTTCCTGACTGACTCTAAATACCAGCGGGCGGTAAAAACCAGCGTTAGGGCCCCCTAACGCTGGTTTTGACAGCTAACGCAGAACTCTAAATCTAGGCGTAAAATTTCCCTACCACTAAACCTAAGTCTAACCCTACAAATAGCCCTGAAAAGGGCTTTTTGCGTGGCATTGCCCCAAAGTAACCACCTCTATTGCCAGCCCTTAAAAGGGCTTTTTGCGGGGCATTGCCCCAAAGTAACCAGCTCTTTTACCAGCCTTTAAAAGGGCTTTTTGCGGGGCATTGTCACAAAGTAATCAGCTCTTTTGCCTGTAATCTAAATCCCCTACACCGTCGCCACCTATAATAACTGTATTACCCCCTAATCTAATCCCCCTACACCGCCGCCACCTATATTAAAATTATTAACCCCTAATCTAATCCCCCTATACCGCCGCCACCTATATTAACCCAAATTATATTAGGGTTAATATAGTTATTATATTATATATATTAACTATATTAACCCTATCTAACTCTAACACCCCTAACTTAATTATTATTAAAATAAATCTAAATAATATTAATAATATTAACTAAATTATTCCTATTTAAAACTAAATACTTACCTATAAAATAAACCCTAAGATAGCTACAATATAATTAATAATTACATTGTAGCTATTTTAGGGTTTATATTTATTTTACAGGTAACTTGGTATTTATTTTAACTAGCTACAATAGCTATTAAATAGTTAATAACTATTTAATAGCTACCTAGTTAAAATAATTACCAATTTACCTGCAAAATAAATCCTAACCTAAGTTACAAATACACCTACACTATCAATAAATTAAATAAACTACAAATATCTAAACTAAAGTACAATTAAATACACTAAACTAAATTACAAAAAACAAACAAACACTAAATTACAAAAAATAAAAAAAGATTACAAGATTTTTAAGCTAATTACACCTATTCTAAGGCCCCTAATAAAATAACAAAGCCCCCCAAAATAAAAAAAATTCCCTACCCTAATCTAAATTACAAAAGTAAACAGCTCTATTACCAGCCATTAAAAGGGCCTTTTGTGGGGCATTGCCCCAAAGTAATCAGCTCTTTTGCCTGTAAAAAAAAAACAACCCCCCCCATTACAACCCACCACCCACATACCCCTACTCTAACCCACCCAATCCCCCCTTAAAAAACCTAAGTCTAACCCCCAAGTGCTCCTTACCTGTCCTGAAGACCGGCGGAGAAGATCCTGTTCCAGGCGGAGAAGTCTTCTTCCAGGCGGCAACCTCTTCTTCTTCCAGGATCCAGCTGGCGCGGAGCGGAGGAGTTGAAGACCGATGACCGCGGAGCTGAAGACCGGAGCCGGAGCGTGGAGGATCCTCTTCATACAATCGCCGCAGTACACTGAATAGGAATTCAAGGTACGTGATTAAAAATGGCGTCCCTTGAATTCCTATTGGCTAATTTGAGCCGTCAAATTCAAATCAGCCAATCGGATGCGAGCTACTTTAATTCTATTGGAGTGCCATTTTTAATCACGTACCTTGAATTCCTATTCAGTGTACGGCGGCGAGCGTATGAAAAGGATCCTCCACGCTCCGGCTCCGGTCTTTAGTTCCAGCGGTCTTCAGTTCCAGCGTCGCCGATCTTCAGTTCCATCATCGCCGGTCTTCAGTTCCAGATGGATGGTCTTCAGCTCCGTGGTCATCGGTCTTCAACTCCTCCGCTCCGCGCCGGCTGGATCCTGGAAGAAGAAGAGGTTGCCGCCTGGAAGAAGACTTCTCCGCCTGGAACAGGATCTTCTCCGCCGGTCTTCAGGACAGGTAAGGAGCACTTGGGTGTTAGACTTAGGTTTTTTAAGGGGGGATTGGGTGGGTTAGAGTAGGGGTATGTGGGTGGTGGGTTGTAATGGGGGGGTTGTTGTTTTTTTTACAGGCAAAAGAGCTGATTACTTTGGGGCAATACCCCACAAAAAACCCTTTTAAGGGCTGGTAATAGAGCTGTTTACTTTTGTAATTTAGATTTGGGTAGAGAATTTTTTTTTATTTTGGGGGGCTTTGTTATTTTATTAGGGGCTTAGAATTGGTGTAATTAGCTTAAAAATCTTGTAATCTTTTTTTATTTTTTGTAATTTAGTGTTTGTTTTTGTAATTTAGTTTAGTGTATTTAATTGTATTTTAGTTTAGATATTTGTAGTTTATTTAATTTATTGATAGTGCAGGTGTATTTGTAACTTAGGTTAGGATTTATTTTACAGGTAAATTGGTAATTATTTTAACTAGGTAGCTATTAAATAGTTATTAACTATTTAATAGCTATTGTACCTAGTTAAAATAAATACCAAGTTACCTGTAAAATAAATATGAACCCTAAAATAGCTACAATGTAATTATTAATTATATTGTAGCTATCTTAGGGTTTATTTTATAGGTAAGTATTTAGTTTTAAATAGGAATAATTTAGTTAATATTATTAATATTATTTAGATTTATTTTAATAATAATTAAGTTAGGGGTGTTAGAGTTAGATAGGGTTAATATATATAATATAATAACTATATTAACTATATTAACCCTAATATAATTAGGGTTAATATAGTTAATATAGGTGGCAGCGGTATAGGGAGATTAGATTAGGGGTTAATAATTTTAATATAGGTGACGGCGGTATAGGGGGATTAGATTAGGGGTTAATAATTTTAATATAGGTGGCGACGGTGTAGGGGGATTAGATTAGGGGTTAATAATTTTAATATAGGTGGCGGCGTTATAGGGGGATTTGATTAGGGGTTAATACATTTATTATACGTGGCGGCGGTGTAGTGGGATTTAGATTACAGGCAAAAGAGCTGATTACTTTGTGACAATACCCCGCAAAAAGCTTTTTTAAGGGCTGGTAAAAGAGCTGATTACTTTGGGGCAATGCCCCGCAAAAGGCCCTTTTAAGGACTGGCAATAGAGCTGGTTACTTTGGGGCAATTTTTAATTTAGTTTAGGGTAGGGACATTTTAGTATTTTAGGGGTTAATATATTTAATATAGGTGGCGGCGGTGTAGGGGGATTAGATTAGGGGGTAATATAGTTAAAATAGGTGGTGGCGGTGTAGGGGGCTCACATTAGGGGGTAATAATTTTAATATAGATGGTGGCGGTGTAGGGGGATTACATTAGGGGTTAATAATTTTAATGTAGGTGGCGACGGTGTAGGGGGCTCACATTAGGGGGTTAGACATTTAATGTAGATGGCGACGGGGTCCGGGAGCGGCGGTTTAGGGGTTAAACACTTTATTAGGGATTGCGGCGGGGGGATCGCGGTTGACAGGTAGACATTGCGCATGCGTTAGGTTTTATTTTGCAGTTCGCAGTTGACAGGTCGATAGACATTGCGCATGCGTTAGGTGTTAGGTTTTATTTTGCAGCTAGTTTAGGGAGTTACGGGGCTCTAATACACAGCGTAAGGCTTACTACGCCTGCAATTTGTGGCAAGGTGAAAATGGAGTAAGATTTCTCCATTTTCGCCACGTAAGTCCTTACGCTGTATATTGGATACCAAACTGCGCTGGTTTGATATACTTGTCAACGGGCCAAAAAACTACGGCCGAAGGCAGAAATATACGAGCGTAACTTCTATGTTACGCCGTATATGTGATACCAAACCAGCGCAATATTTGGCGTCGCCGGCTTTTGCGGGCGACGCTGCATATCGGATCGGGGCCTTGACCTCTTCCCAGTCCCAGTTCTGTGTCATATACTATGTCCTTTTCTTTTCAATATTAAACCTTTATTTCCTATGTACAGTATTAAATTTAAATTGCAGCATTTCTTTCCATAGCATTTTCATGTGCTTTGTAATAATGCAAACTAACAAGCGCTAATTGTTTACTGCAGGTCTAGAAATGCATTACATTTGAAAGCAGTATTTTGGATTGCGCACAAGTGCCACACATCTCACCACCTGTAATACAAGTGATTCAGATAGAGAATACAATTTTAAACAACTTTCCAATTTACTTCTATTATCAATTTTTCCTCGTTCTCTTGGTATCCTTTTTAAAAAGCAGGTCAATAAGCTCAGGAGTGTGCACGTGACTGCAGCACTAGATGGCAGCAGTTTTGCACAATGTTATACATTAGCAAGAGCACTAGATGGCAGCACTTTTTCCTGCAATCTAGTGCTTTAGACATGTGTTTGCTACCTACCTAAGTATCCTTAAAGGGATATAAAACCCAACATTTTTATTTTATAATTCAGATAGAACTTACAATTTTCCAATTTGTTTATTTTATTACATTTGCTTTGTTCTCTTAGTATCCTTTGTTGAAGTATCAGCAATGCATTACTAGGAGCTAGCTGAACCCATCAGGGGTGAGACTACATATGCGGCATTGCCTGCAAAAGCCGGCATCGGCTGTTTTTATTCAGATATTGCTATCACATATATGGCGCCGAATACAAATGCGGCAAGTTTATTTCACACGTCGGTCGCTATTTTTACTCCCATAAACTAACATAGAATCGGCATTGCAAGACGATATCACATATTCAGCGCAAGGACTTACGCAGCAAAAATGAAGACATTTTACTCCATTTTCACCTCGCCATATATAGGCAGGCGCAGCAAGCCTTGCGCTTAATATATAAGCACTGTAACTCCCTGGAAGTTTTACCAAACACTTAACGCATGCTCAATATCTACCTGTCAACCGCCATCCCCCCACCGCAACAACTAAATAAAATGTATTAACCCCTAATCCGCCAACCCCCACATCGCAAAGTACCTAATGAAGTTTAAACCCCTAATCTGCCATCCCCCCACAACGCAAAGTACATAATACAGTGATTGACCCCTAATCCACCATTCACCCACAAGGCAAATAACCTAATTAAAGTATTAACCAGTAAGCCGCCAACCCCCCACAACGCCAACTACCTAATTACACTATTAACCCCTAAACCGCCATCCCTCCACAACACCTACTACCTGATTACACTATTAACCCCTAAACCGCCAACCCCCAAGAATACCTTACTAATAAATTAATTGAAAAGTACCAAAATAAAAAAATCCTAACTTAAAATTAAAATAAAAAAAATAAACGAACGCATCCAACATTTTTTTTTTTAATCTAACACCCCTATAAAAATAAAAAAGCCCCCCAAAATAAAAACACCCACTAATCTAAGAAGAAACTACCAATAGCCCTCACAATGGCCTTTTTGCCCTAAAGCAATCAGCTCTTTTACTGTTACTTGCATCAAGTCAGCCAACAAGATTTCAGTAGCTCTCATCGTATTGGCTGATTTGAAATTTTCAGCCAATAGGAATGCAAGGTACCCCAATATTAAACTGGTACCTTGCATTCAATCTTCAGCGTGCGGTGACGATCGCATGAAGAGGATCCTCCACGTTGAAAGTTTCCGCAGACGCCCAAACTCCTGCTCTGCGGCCGCCATTCCTGCTCCATGCCGCCTTCGTTCCGGATGAAGAAAGAAGATGTGTCAGTGCTGGATCATGAAGATGGAGCTGCCTGGAAGAAGACCTTCACCACCGGACGTCAGGAATGGTGAGTACCTATTTCGGGGGTTAGAATTAGTTTTTTTTTTTGGGTGGTTTATTTTTTTAGATTAGGGCTTTTTTATTTTAGCAAAATAGCTGATTACCCTTTTAAGGACAATGCAGGGATAGGCACGAGCCAAGGCTGTGGCAGACATTTTCTTAAGTAAAGACCTTTAGTGAAGGACACCAAGGTACATTTACAATGAAAAGTATTATTTTATAGTGCTGAATTTTATTATACTGATGCAGATACCACTGATCCTATAACCAGCCCTTGTCTGGCTATACACATGTGCCAGTGTCACTTCTGTGTCTTTGTATAGAGCTGGGTGTTATTATACTGATGCAGAAGATACACATCCAGTATTTCACTCAGGCTTTATTTATTCCATAACTTATCACCCAATACTGCTAGCAGTCTCTTGACAAGCCACTAATTTTATTCACACTAAATATTTTCCCTTTCCTATTATTTAATCAGAAAGAAAAGATATACTAAGGTTATGATTCACAACCTTACTATATCTTTTCTTTCTATTTAAATACTACTTATAATAAACCTCAGATGCTGGTTAAAGTGCTTTACCTTTGCATATAAAGCTCCAGAGACACAGTGGCAGCTTGCTTCTTGAATCTTCCCTCTCTTTCTGTCTCACTCATTTTCTGGTACTAAGCGGCATCATGTGGGAGTGGCCACAACCCTGCAAAATGTGGCGCCGCGTGTGTTAAGGAGGAGTCAGGACCAGTATTCATCTGTCTTACTCCTCCCTCCCCACAGCAAAATGGGCGGCGGACACTGCAAGGGCCAGTCGCGGACTCCAGTGTCCGTGTATTGACACCTTGCCTATTCCTGGGACAATGCCCATACAAATGCCCTTTTAGGGGTAATAGGTAGCTTAGGTTTTTTTAGAGTTATATTTTTTTTTTATTTTGGGGTGTTGGCTGGGGGGGGTTTACTTTTAGGGGGTAATTTGTAATTTATTTATTTTTAAATTTTCTTTATTAAGAAAAAAAAAAGGAACAATAGTACAAAAATAGACAAATAAACAAAGGAGCAACACAAGTTACAATGTATTCCTTGTATCACAGGATGATGATGTAAACAAAACAAATCAGTCATTACAATAGTAAAGAAGACATCCCAATACTCATGGCCAGTAGATACTACCGACCACTATGACTGTTTAATTTATAACTCCCTATAGTATATCTCATTACCTTGTGACGTTAGGTCCTAGCCACTAAAAACACAAAATCTCGTAGGATATAAATGCTTAACTTATACTTCTGCCCGAGTTATATTTTGCCCATTGAGCTTCATAGAGTTAGATTATTCTTCCCATTTAAAATTTATGTTTAAGAAATCATCCATTCTTTTCGTTATAGCATAATGAGATCTTTCCATTGACAAAGTATGAGTAACTAAGGAGCGCCAATCTGAGATAGAGGGGACTTCTATAGTTTTCCATTTCCTAGGGATCAGTCTCCTCGCACAATTGAGCATATGAATCAGTCTTTGTCTTAGTTTACATTTAATTTTAGGAATATTATTGAATAAAAATACGGTGGGATCTAAAAGAATTTCAATGCTAATGGCTTGTTTAATCGCTAACTGTATGTCTCTCCTAAAATGGCTAATGTATGGGCAAGTCCACCATATATGTTAATAGTCTCCTACTCCTCTGCATGCCCTCCAACATTTATTATCTCTAAGATTATACATCGCAGCTAGTTTGGTTGGGGTAGAGTACCATCTGTACAATAGCTTTAGATTCGATTCTAGCTGTGCAATGGATAAGGTGTGTGTGCTCATATTATTGAAAATTCTTGCCCATTGGTCTGTGGATAGGGTGATTTGAAAATCGTCTGACCATTTAGTAGTATAAGAAGGGAGGTTTCTGGAATGGTATTCCAATATTAATTTATATATCAAAGAGAGTGAGCCTTTTGAATACGAGTCAGATTTACATATATACTCGAAGGGGGTAAGAGGTCTGTGGAATTGTGTATGCTTGGTATGAGTAGTGAGGTAATGATTTATTTGAAAATATTTGAACCATGGAGTGAAAAAACTTCCGAATTTTTCTTGCAGGTCAACTTTAGGTTTAAGGGATTTATTATCCATAGCCATGCAACATGGTATAACGTCTTGTAAGGATAATTCCTTTACATAACGAGTAGAAAAAGGTATCTGTGTTTCTGGGTTGTGTTTCAGAGGCGTTAATGGGGACGGGATATCAGAAATCGTCAGAAAACTACCAAGACATTTGTCCCATGTTTTAAAAGTTAGCTTAGTTATTTCCGAGGTAGAAGCGTGTATTGTCCTGTGTATGTGTGGTATCCAGCAGCTTGCTCCTAGTTGCGTATTTTGTGCTAAATCATGATCAAGCCTTACCCATTCTTTATGGTTACCATGTTTGCACCAATCTATGATCCATGTAAGAGTGTTTGCTAAAAAGTAATAATAAAGGTTTGGCATTCCCATCCCTCCCTTTAATTTAGATCTGTATATAATTGCTTTAGCAAGTCTAGGGCGTTTATTATTCCATAAATAATTATTTAATATGGTTTGAATTTTGTTAAAGAATGATTTAGGTAGCTAAATGGGGATGGTTTGAAATATATATAACATTTTTGGTAAAATAGTCATTTTTATGGCGTGCAATTTGCCCATCCAGGAAAAGGTTTTATTGTGCCAGGATTGTAGATCCTGCTGTATATTTTTCAATAGGGGAGAGTAGTTGGCGTTATACATTTACTGAGGGTCATTTGTAACTTGGATGCCAAGGTAATTTAAGGAGTTTTTCTGGAGTTTATAGTGATATGTTGATTGTATGTGTTTAAGCGCAGTGTCGGGAATCTCTATTCCCATAAATTCCGATTTTGAGGCGTTGATCTTAAAATTAGACAACCTGCCATAGGTTTGGAATTCAGAGTGTAATTCAGGTAGTGAGGTGAGCGGGTTAGTTATGGTCAAAAAGACGTCATCCGCATATAGAGAAACTTTATAATCCTTCTCAAGTATTGTTAAGCCAGTTATTTTTTGGTTATTTCTAATTCTAGCTGCTAGAGCTTCCATAGCTAAGGCAAATAACAGTGGGGACAGCGGGCATCCTTGCCTAGTGCCGTTGTAAATAGAAAAAGTCGGGGATAGAGAGTTATTTAGCCTAATTTAATCAGAATCTGTTCAAGAAATCTCCAATTTAAGCGATCAAAAGCTTTCTCCGCGTCCATGGACACGAAGATTGTTGGAATTTTTGTCTTTACAGCATAGTCTATCAGAGTTTGTATCTTTATGGTATTGTCCCTAGCCTCTCTGTAAGGGGTAAAGCCAACCTGATTGTAATGTACTAGTTGGGGAAGTAATTTATTCAGACGACCTGCTATTAGGGATGGGCGAATGTGTTTATATCCGAATTCGAATGTTAGAAATTCGATTTACATAATAGAATGTTGATAAGAACGAATATTCTTAAAAATTCGATTTTCGAATGTTATTTACAGTTTTCGAATGTCACATTCGAATTCGAATGTCACATTCGAATTAGAATGTTATGTTCGAATTCGAATGTAACATTCGAATATCACATTCGAATTCGAATATTACATTTATAAAACACAATTGTAGACTAGAAACACTATTTCGAATGTCACATTCGAATTGAATGTCACATTCGAATTCGAATATTACATTTATAAAACACAGTATTAGACTAGAAATACTATTTCGAATTCGAATGTCACATTCGAATCGAATATCACATTCAAATCGAATATCACATTTAAAACACAGTATTAGACTAGAAATACTATTTCAAATTCGAATGTGATATTCGAATTCGAATGTAGCATTCGAATTCGAATATTACATTTATTAAACACAGTTGTAGACTAGAAATGCTATTTCAAATTTGAATGTCACATTCGAATTCGAATGTCACATTCGAATTCGAATATTACATTTTCGAAATTGAATGAATACATAGCTAAACATTCTATTATTCGAACGAATATTTTCGAATTTTATTGAAAAATTCGAAAATGAAAATTCGAAAATAGAATGTTAGAATGTTATATAAACATTCAAAATTTGATTCGAACGAACAAATGTATCAAAATTTTTAATTTCGAATTTTTAGAAACATTCGCCCATCCCTACCTGCTATTATTTTTGCGTAAATTTTTGTGTCAACGTTTAGTAATGAAATAGGGCGAAGTCAGCTGGCGTATCTGGCGCTTTTCCCGGTTTCGGTATTACTATAATTTGTGCTGCTAGCATCGAAGAAGGGAAATGAGTAGCGGAGGATATACTGTTGAATAAATTATGTAAAATAGGGACAAGGATCAAAGAAAATGATTGATAGTATTTGGCGGAAAGCCATGTGGGCCCTTTGCTTTTATCTGGTGACAAATCTTTTATTGCTGCAAGAATTTCATTTGTGGTTATTGGGGATTCAAGTGCTTCCCTTTGTTCAAGGGATATGGAAGGGAGATCACATGTGTCTAGGTAGCTTTGAGTTAAATCTATAGGATCTGAGTCTATTGGTGAGGCCTTATCATGAAAATTATATAATCTGGAGTAATATTCATGGAACTGGTCAAGAATCTCTGGAGTTGTGCATTCTGAAGTGTTCTGTGTATTTTTGAGCAGACGCTTTTACCTCCACTATTGAGACACTCCACTCCAAAATTGAGGATTTAGAGAATAGGAGTAGGAGGAAGAATTTAAGGATCAGGGGGGTACCTGAATCAGTCCTACCTAAGGATTTACCTATGTATTTACCTGCCCTATTTAATCACCTCAGAGGGAATACTTCAAAAGAGGAGATCCCTTGGGATAGGGCACACAGAGCCCTCAGAGCTAGACCTCCTGATTCAGCCCCCCCCCCCAGGGATATCATCATCAAATTCAAGAATTACAGGGATAAGGAAGAGCTCCTCAATCTTTCGCAAAAAAATCAACCAATTAGATTTAGAGGGACAGTGATACAGTTTTATGCAGATCTTTCACAAAGAACTTTGCAAAAGCGCAAGGAATTTTCGCCTCTAACACAATCACTGCGTAATAAACGCATAACATACAGATGGGGATTCCCCACGCATATACTAGTTATTCACGAAGAAAGAAGAGTAATATGTGATGATATATCAGAAGCAGTAAAATTCTGCAAAATCCTGAACCTAGATCCACCAGATTTGAGCAACCCGCCCTCCTCGGGGCCTCCAACTAACGCTCAACAGCGAAATCGAAACACTTGGTCTCTCACACCAGCTAAACCACAAAAGCGCCCTTCATCAGCACAGAATTTGGAATATGGCCTATAACTAACTATGGAATCAGGGCCTCCTTCCTCCTCACATTCCTCTAGGTTTTACAGCCGCTAAGATTGTTGTCTGTCTTTCATAGACAACAGAACATTTACTTGTTGGTAATAAAAACTGCCGTGATCCTCTGATACGTGAGTATGATTATTAAAGTGAAATTATATTATTTATTTGGCTCAAATAAAGACAAACTTTTTTACTGAATCTGTGATATTGTCTTTTCATATTGGGAAGGAGCCGGTAACCTGCAATATACACTGTGAGTAGATATTCACCTTTGTATGGTGTATTGTCTGATATTTCAGCACCACTGTTTTGCACCTAGAGTTATACAACCAAGGAAGGAAAGGAAAGGAAGATACCAACGACTGATACAAGCTGAACCAGCGCCTCCATCTAGCACACCTGATATATTCACACAAACCTTGGGAGAGACTGTGGGATGGCTGCGGTTCACCAGAAGGGGAAAGTATTAATACATATTATACACCTGTTTACATGTATTGTTGCTATATACCTCCTATTTACATTGGTGTAAAGGTTGACACGTTTACATTGGTGTAAAGGTTGACACACTGTTCTTAAATATAGACCCCTGGCTGAACAAGTCAGGAATTGTAAGTTTAAGCTTTTTGTACAGTTATTTTTGTTATGTTACTAAACACAGGTTACTACAACTGTTTTGTGATGCATTATGGTACTTTGGCTTAATATATATTTATGTTATATATATAAGTTCTTCGACAACTGTGCCCAAAATTTATACTTTCTATAAAATGATGTAATGGCTACAAAAAAAAAAAATATTTCCTATTACGATTCTCACCCAAAATGTTAAGGGATTTCTTTCACCTTGTAAAAGATCAAAAGCATTATCAGACCTACACAAGAAAAAAACAGACATTTTGTTTCTGCAAGAAACACACTTCAAGAAATCACAAATCCCTAGGTATTTCGGTAAACACTACCAAATTCCGGGTTGATGAAGGGCGCTTTTGTGGTTTAGCTGGTGTGAGAGACCAAGTGTTTCAATTTCGCTGTTGAGCGTTAGTTGGGGGCCCCGAGGAGGGCGGGTTGCTCAAATCCGGTGGATCTAGGTTCAGGATTTTGCAGAATTTTGCTGCTTCTGATATATCATCACATATTACTCTTCTTTCTTCGGGAATAACTGGTAGATGCGTGGGGAATCCCCATCTGTATGGTATGCGTTTATTAATAGTAATTGTGTTAATGGCGAAAATTCCTCGCGCTTTTGCAAAGTTCTTTGCGAAAGATCTGCATAAAACTGTATCACTGTCCCTCTAAATCTAATTGGTTGATTTTTTTTGCAAAAGATTGAGGAGCTCTTCCTTATCCCTGTAATTCTTGAATTTGATGATGATATCCCTGGGGGGGGGCTGAATCAGGAGGTCTAACTCTGAGGGCTCTGTGTGCCCTATCCCAAGCGATCTCCTCTTTTGAAGTATTCCCTCTGAGATGATTAAATAGGGCAGGTAAATACATAGGTAAATCCTTAGGTAGGACTGATTCAGGTACCCCCCTGATCCTTAAATTCTTCCTCCTACTCCTATTCTCTAAATCCTGAATTTTGGAGTGGAGTGTCTCAATAGTGGAGGTAAAAGCGTCTGCTTGGGATTGTAAACCTTCAATATCTTCTCTGATGGTGTCATTGTTGTCCTCCAGAGCCTCTACTCTAAATCCGATTGCATTGATGTCTTATTTTAAGTCCGCTAGTTCTTCGCGAACACAGGCTTGCACAATATCCGCCATATCCTGCTTGGATGGTAAAGTGGACAGTATTGTCGAAGGTATTTGTACCACATTTGGCGATTGTGAGACCACGTGTGTTGTTTGAGATTGTGGCGAGGTCATATCTGATGAAGGTGTTTGAGATACTGATATACTGGCACCCTCAGTTGGGTAAAAGTATGAGGCCACCGAAGAATTTTTGCTTGCTAATGTCTTAGATATTCTGTCAGTTCTGGCGTTTCTCTTGGAGGCCATTTGATAAAGATTATTGTTTTATAGTGTATGTCTCTTTATTTGATCAGCAGCAGTACACCAGTGGATTGTAAATATTATATCTGCTTACGTTCAGCAGGAGTTGAACCAGACCTTTACCACCTGGTGTATATAAACCTCAAACAATGATGGTGGTGTTAGTTATGATGTGAATTCTTAGCTGATGAGAAAGATACAAATACATTTTTGGCTGCTTGGGGCCTGCTGCGCTGACTGCTATATCTCTTTAATCAGCGTGTGACAAAAAACTTTGAAGGCCTAAGCAGTTATCAGTGTCAGATACGGTTAGAGCACACACTAATGTGTGTATATGTCTCCTTCAATTTTATACTAAATCCGCCATATGTTTATAACATCTTAACGTTGTCAGTTGGGGACCGTTATTACGTTAGGTACTATCAGTGTCTTTTTAACGTTACCTCGGATCTGGTACCGAAATGTCCCTCTTACATCCAGCAGCTGGAGCTGTAAATGCCGATCGCACTCTTACAGAGTTCTGTGTCCTCCAATAATGAGAGATAGTTCACTGATCACGGAGCGTTCAAGGCTGTGTCGGAGATGTGATATATTTATTTACTGCATTGCTCCGTCACTATGGCCGTGCTCCTCCTTGATCTAGTTTGGCTGTCAGGTTGCGGCTAAACGGCTCTACGGCTCTGAGTTCCCAGTATCTCTTTTCCTGGGAGAAGGATCTTACTTCCGATGCTTAGATTGTTATGTAAAGCCCAAATTTGATGGCATTAATGCCCCTACTTGATGTAGGCTTACTCGGAGCTTGGAGTTTATGCGGCCATCTTAACCGCTACCGGCTCCGCCGTAATTTGTCATTTTTAACAGTAAAAGAGCTGAGTGCTTTAGGGCAATGCCCTACAAAAGGCTTTTTTAAGGGCTATTGGCAGGGTCGGCTCCAAGGGGGGGCATTTGGGGGCAATGCCCACCCAAATGGAATGCTGTGCCCCCTCAAAGAATATTGTTATGATCATATGCTTTAAAAATAATAAATAAAATAATGAATTCTTATGTAATGCTGCATGCTGGGGGCAGAGTTAGCTGCTGAACTGTGAGGTCACATCACGCATCTGCAAGGAACTCCGTGTTTTAACCTCATATTTGTAATTGGAAGTTAATTAGAGACTTTTTGGACTTGTTTTTATCGTGAGTTACTTATTTTCTTAAACAATAGACCATGATAAGAATATGATTGTATCATATAAATATAAGTCTATAAATGGCTACCAGACTCTATCGACGCCTCAAAAGTGCACTGTGATCTTAGGTCAGGCCTAAGATCACAGTGCACTTTTGAGGCGTCAATAGAACCATTTATAGACTTATATTTATATGATACAATCTTATTCTTATAGGTTCACAGTACATAGGTTGTATCAAGTAGCCTGATATCCGTTAGTTATTGTGAAACAGGTATAGCTTAACCTAATCTACAAAATTACCAGTACCTGAAAACCTGGTATCCTCACTGCTATTGCAAACAAGGGGTTAATTGCATTGGGGGGTTTGGTGTGCATGGCTGTTAGGGGACATGATTGAGATTTGAGAATGAGTTTAAGGGTTTTGGATCATGGTGGTTAAGGAGTGAATTGTTTTTAAGGAGCTATTGCACTGGGGATCTCAAGTTTAATGGCTCTGTTTTAGTGCACTGCATAGGATTTAGACTTCATTCTTTTACCTAGTGATTTAGCACATATTCTCCAAATGTTAAAAGTGGGGGATAAGCCAACCAGAAGCTAAACTTCTCTGCAGAATATGCTCTTATTTTGACTCTCATACATGCTTTGTAAATGCGTGCCCCCTTGTGTAAAAAAAAAGACCCCCCCCCATTTAATTCGTTCTGGAGCCGACCCCGGCTATTGGTAGTTTATTCTTAGATAAGGGGGAGTTCTTATTTTAGGGGTATATTAAATTTTTATCCCATAATAGGCGATAAAGTAACACAATTTCCAAAAATCATATACAGAAGAGCAAAAAATTTAAAAAATAAACTAGCGCCAAGCGAATTGAAACCTCTAAAAACAAGAAATCAAGATATAAACTTAGAAGGAAATAAAATAAAAGGCTTCTTTCCATGCTTTGGATGCCGATCCTGTAAATACAGTAGCAAACTAAAAGAAATAGAAGTGAATAACTTTAAATACAGAATTGATGAAACAATCAGATGTCAAGACAAAGGAATTATATACATAATTGAATGTTCATGTAAAAAGTACTATATAGGTGAAACGACAAGAACCCTCCGCGATAGAATTAGGGAACATCTGTCATGCATTGATAGAGGCACTCTTGACACACACCTCTATTCTCATTTTAGGGACATTCACAATAACAATCTCAAACATTTTAAATTCTGGGGTCTAGCCAAGATAAAACTTAATTGGAGAGGGGGAAATTTAGAAAATCAATTATTGAAGTTATAAGCAAAAATGATCTACAATATGGACACACTATTTCCAACTGGCTTAAATTCAGAGCTAGATATTTCCCCTTTCTTATAATAATTTCACATCATACTAATATATATAAATACCTCCATTCTATGCTAACACAGAAAGTGAGATACACATAGCCTAATGGTTAAGATCTCTCTCTCTCTAACTCTAAAGGTCATGAGTTCAATTCCCACCACTTACTTTGTTGGTTCAGGTAAATGTTTATGAATATCATCACTTCTTTCTCTATGGTCTTCATTTATACAAACAAAACCATATTGTAAATATAAATGTATATAAACATATATGTGTGTGTATATACATATACTTTCACTAATACATGTATTTCACTATATACAATGTTGAGGTAGATGTGGTTTAGTGGATAATACCCTCTGCTCAATTACTAAAAGGTCATGAGTTCAATCACAAAAGGGAATACTGAAAACAGTTTTTTAATTTTTTTTTTTTTTTAAATTACTCACTAAGTCATAACTTTTTTATTTTAAAAAAATCTTTACTTATAATTTCTATTTGTTTTATATATTTAAAAATTAACATATGCTCAATATTCAAGCAACTATAAGCACATCAAAATCAATACAAATACATACATTATACATTATATAGATATATTTAGAACTCTCTAAATAATGTTTATTGCATTCTTACAAGAACCTTTCTAGGATCTATTCATTCTCTTTCATTTATTACAACACAAAGAACAAAAACAAATGAAGAACAATAAGCTTCTTGTAGACACACACAACTATATCATTCCACCTTTATATTGAATTTCCATATATCTATACTTTCCACCTTTAATTAAATTACATAGAATAGCCAATCCAAACCAGTTAAGCCCTATATATATAGACTCAGGTGACACAGACAAACATGTCTTGATAAAGCCTAAGGGCGAAACGCGTTGACCTTGACACTGTTGTCACTCTGCACTTTATGTTTTTATTTTGATTGCTGTTATAATTGCCAAGAAAGGAAAGACAACTACTACAAGACTTCCTTTGCTGATTACCTCCTGCAACATTGCAGCTGGACGTTGTTACAACCTGCATTTGTTTCTAATCAGCTCTACTAAGTTGCACAGAGAGATTGCCAAGTTTTACTTTGATCTCCAACGATACAGATCATTCTGTTAGTCACTACTAGTGACCGCAAAGATTTCCTCTAAGTCACCACTGTTAGTGACCGCAAAGACCACTTTTAAGTCACAATCTGTGACCGCAAAGATACAACCGCAAGTTAATACATGCAAGTCACAATCTGTGACTGCAAAACCTTGCTGTATAACATCACTGATGTCCGCTAAAGATTCTACTCCTAGTCACCACTTGTGACCGCAAAGACCCCACCACTAGTCACCTCCGTGACCGCAAAGACCTCATTACAGTCACTACAAGTGACCGCCAAGTCCACTATGCTAACACAGAAAGTGAGATACGCATAGCCTAATAGTTAAGATCTCCCTCTCTTACCCTAAAGGTCACGAGTTCAATTCCCACCACTACAAGTGACTGCCAAGTCCACACTGCGAGGATTGCATTATAGTCACTGCACGTGACCGCAAAGTTTAACATCCAAGTCACTGAATGTGACCGCAAAGACCACACTAAAAGAGAAATCAGGTGTGCCAAGAGACCAGCGTAAGTTGCAATCTCCCCAAAGACTCCCTAATTACACACGGAATAGGGGAATACACCTTCTGATACACATACAGATTAAAGTTAAAAAAAATTGCAACATAATAAGCACTTGACAGAATATCAAGGATCACTGGTTACATTACAACTATATTGAAACGGCTACGATCACAAGTGTGACGAAGGGAAAGTCACATGACATATTTTTAAATACCAGTCTCTCACTAACGGACCGGTAACACACACCCGCCACAATAGCGGAGAGGTCATCTCGTTTGGATCTTTAAGTTTTTTTAATCCAATTTCTGGACATCATCATTTGTTACACTATATAACAGGTACCTGATTATCAAATAGCGGAAATATATACTACAGTTATTCAATTGTTTTCTCTGATGAAATCGATGTTATAAGGGAGACGTCCCTTTTTATTTTATGTATGCTTTTAACAAGTTATTAAATTTCTGTCTAATTATACAAATGTTTTATTAGTTTTTATATATAGATAAGAAGCTCACATTAGACAACAAGTTTATATATATCAGTTGTATATACCTGTTTATATCTTTTTATTAACTGAATGTTGATAAATACTTAGGATTACCTACAATAAATATATAATAACAACATTGCAGTACATACATTAAACATTTATCCAATCACAAAATACAATATATTCAAATTATAGAATTTAACTAAATACTCTACCCGTGCTAATCTAGCGCTGGACTACATTCACTACATATCAACCACTGTTTTCTTAGAGGGGAATACATTAGTCTAGCAGGGTCAATTCTCCAGCGCCTCATCTTTCTCACTACCAGTTTAAAAGTGGGGGATAAGCCAACCAGAAGCTACACTTCTCTGCAGAATATGCTCTTATTTTCACTCTCATACATGCTTTGTAAATGTGTGCCCCCTTGTGTAAAAAAAAAGCCCCCCCCATTTAATTCGTTCTGTAGCCGACCCCGGCTATTGGTAGTTTATTCTTAGATAAGGGGGAGTTCTTATTTTAGGGGTATATTAAATTTTTTTATTTTGAATAATTTTGTATATTATTTTCTGAAATTTCAGATTTTTTTTATTTTTTGTAATATTACATAGTAGATAGTAACATAGTAGATAAGGTTGAAAAAAGACTGAAGTCCATCGAGTTCAACCTATACAAATCTAAAATACTTACAAAAAGCTCCAGTTAAGCTTAAATAACCCCATTAAAATGTGACCCATTTAATACTAGCAATCATATCTATGAATTTTGTTTATATACAGAAATGTATCCAGACTACTTTTAAATGTATCTATGGTATTGGCATTCACTACCTCCTTTGGTAATGAGTTCCACAATTTTAAATCTTCTTTCCTCCAACCTTAAATTATGACCTCTTGTCAGAAACAATTTTCTTGGAATAAACAGAGCTTCTGCCATCTCTGTATATGGGCCTTGAATATATTTATATAAAGTAATCATGTTACCTCTCAAGATTTCTAAAGATAACAGACCCTGTTTGGCTAGCCTCTCCTCATAGGTCAATTTCTCCAATCCCCTTATTAGCTTTGTGGCCCTTCTCTGAACTTTTTCTAGTTCTGCAATATCTTTTTTAGCAATCGGTCCCCAGAACTGCACTCCAAACTCAAGGTGAGGTCTTACCAGGGCTTTATATAAAGACAGAATTATGCTTTCCTCCCTTGAATCAATGCCTCTTTTAATACATGCTAGTATCTTATTAGCCTTTGAAGCCGCTGCCCTGCATTGTGCACCCATCTTTAGCTTGTTATCTATTACTACTCCCAAATCCCTTTCCTCCTGTGTTTGGCTAAGTCTTATCCCATTTAAAAAATATGTATACTTCCAAAATGTAGAACCTTGCATTTTTCCGTATTAAATCTCATTTTCCATTCACTTGCCCATAGTTCTAATTTTAGCAAATCCCTTTGTAAAGAGAGTTCGTCCTGCTCTGACCTAATGACCTTACTTAACTTAGTATCATCTGCAAAAATAGAGATGTCGCTATTTAATCCTTGCTCCAAGTCATTTATAAAAATATTAAAAAGAACAGGGCCCAGTACTGATCCCTGGGGGACGCCACTGATTACCTTTGTCCAATCTGAGTATGATCCATTTACTACTACTCATTGCTCCCTATCTTTTATCCAGTTATTTATCCATGAGCTAACATTTTCAGCTATTCCCAGTCCCTTAATTTTGTGCATTAATCTCTCATGTGGCACTGTATCAAATGCCAAATGCAAAATCTAAGTATATCACATCAACTGATTCCCCTTTATCTATATTTTTACTTACTTCCTCGTAGAATCTAATTAGATTAGTTTGACATGATCTATTTCTCCTAAAGCCATGCTGATTAGAACTCATAATCTTGTTTACACGAATATGCTTATCAATATAATCCCTTATAATCCCTTCAAATATCTTCCCCACTATTGATGTCAGACTAACTGGTCTATAGCTTCCTGGATCATCCCTGCTTCCCTTTTTTGAAGAGTGGCACCACATCAGCTTTACGCCAATCCTGGGGTACCATGCCTGAGGATAATGAGTCTTGAAAAATTAAGAGTAAAGGTTTGTCTATAACAGTGCTAAGTTCCCTTAACACCCTTGGGTGTATTCCATCTGGGCCTGGAGTTTTATTTACCTTAATATTTTCCAGTTTTTTCCTGATATCCTCTAAACAAAACCCAGTTAGTGGTATGGACTGGCATGTTCTATTCTGTTCCAAAGTATCATTCAATGGTTCCTCTCTTGTGTATACTGAAGAAAAAAAACTGGTTTAGTACCTCAGCCTTCTCCCTGTCATTATTTAACATACTACCCTCCACGCATTTTAATGTACCTATATTATCCTTCTTAGATTTTTTGCTATTTATGTACTTTAAGAACCTTTTAGGGTTAGAATTAGAATCCTTGGCAATTAATTTTTCATTTTCAATTTTGGCTAATTTGATTGCTTTTTTGCATGCTTTGTTACATTCCTTATAAATATTGTATGCTGAGTCTGTACTATTTTCTTTTAATAATTTAAATGCCTTAACACATTTTTATTTAGCCATAACGGCTTTGTTTTTTTATTTTTATTTTTATAACCATATGGTATGTGTTGATATGTATATTTATTTAACACATTTTAAAATATTATCCATTTATCCTCTGTATTTTTATTAGAAAATACATTGTCCCAATTTATATTATTTAATGATTTCCTTAAATCGTTGAATTTTGCTTTCTTGAAATTAAAAGTCTTACGGCTAGATTTAGAGTTTTGTCGTTAACGACCCGCGTAGCTAACGCTGGCTTTTTTCTGGCCGCACCTTTAAAATAACTCTGGTATTGAGAGTTCACAGAATGGCTGCGTTAGGCTCCAAAAAAGGAGCGTAGAGCATATTTAACGCAACTTCAACTCTCGATACCAGAGTTGCTTATGGACGCGGCCAGCCTCAAAAACGTGCTCGTGCACGATTCCCCCATAGGAAACAATGGGGCTGTTTGAGCTGAAAAAAAACCTAACACCTGCAAAAAAGCAGCGTTCAGCTCCTAACGCAGCCCCATTGTTTCCTATGCGGAAACACTTCCTACATCTGCACCTAACACTCTAACATGTACCCCGAGTCTAAACACCCCTAACCTTACACTTATTAACCCCTATTCTGCCACCCCCGCTATCGCTGACCCCTGCATATTATTATTAACCCCTAATCTGCCGCTCCGTAAACCGCCGCTACTTACATTATCCCTATGTACCCCTAATCTGCTGCCCCTAACACCGCCGACCCCTATATTATATTTATTAACCCCTAATCTGCCCCCCACAACATCGCCTCCACCTGCCTACACTTATTAACGCCTAATCTGCCGAGCGGACCGCACCGCTATTATAATAAAGTTGTTAACCCCTAATCCGCCTCACAAACCCTATAATAAATAGTATTAACCCCTAATCTGCCCTCCCTAACATCGCCGACACCTAACTTCAATTATTAACCCCTAATCTGCCGACTGGAGCTCACCGCTATTCTATAAAATGTATTAACCCCTAAAGCTAAGTCTAACCCTAACACTAACACCCCCCTAAATTAAATATAATTTACATCTAACGAAATTAATTAACTCTTATTAAATAAATTATTCCTATTTAAAGCTAAATACTTACCTGTAAAATAAATCCTAATATAGCTACAATATAAATTATAATTATATTATAGCTATTTTAGGATTTATATTTATTTTACAGGTAACTTTGTATTTATTTTAACCAGGTACAATAGCTATTAAATATTTAAGAACTATTTAATAGCTAAAATAGTTAAAATAATTACAAATTTACCTGTAAAATAAATCCTAACCTAAGTTACAATTAAACCTAACACTACACTATCAATAAATTAATTAAATAAAATACCTATAATTATCTACTATTAAACCTAACACTACACTATCAATAAATAAATTAAATACAATTCCTACAAATAAATACAATGAAATAAACTAACTAAAGTACAAAAAATAAAAAAGAACTAAGTTACAAAAAATAAAAAAATATTTACAAACATTAGAAATATATTACAACAATTTTAAACTAATTAAACCTACTCTAAGCCCCCTAATAAAATAACAAAGCCCCCCAAAATAAAAAAATGCCCTACCCTATTCTAAATTACTAAAGTTCAAAGCTCTTTTACCTTACCAGCCCTGAACAGGGCCCTTTGCGGGGCATGCCCCAAGAAGTTCAGCTCTTTTGCCTGTAAAAAAACATACAATACCCCCCCCCAACATTACAACCCACCACCCACATACCCCTAATCTAACCCAAACCGCCCTTAAATAAACCTAACACTAAGCCCCTGAAGATCTTCCTACCTTGAGTTGTCTTCACCCAGCCGAGCCAAATTCTTCATCCAAGCGGAGCAAGAAGAGGTCCTCCATCCGGTAGAAGTCTTCATCCAAGAGGCATCTTCTATCGTCATCCATCCGGAGCGGAGCGGCAGCATCCTGAAGACCTCCGACGCAGAACATCCATCCTGGCCGACGACTGAACGACGAATGACGGTTCCTTTAAATGACGTCATCCAAGATGGCGTCCCTTGAATTCCGATTGGCTGATAGGATTCTATCAGCCAATCGGAATTAAGGTAGGAAAAATCTGATTGGCTGATTGAATCAGCCAATCAGATTGAGCTCGCATTCTATTGGCTGATCGGAACAGGCAAAAGAGCTGAACTTCTTGGGGCATGCCCCGCAAAGGGCCCTGTTCAGGGCTGGTAAGGTAAAAGAGCTTTGAACTTTAGTAATTTAGAATAGGGTAGGGCATTTTTTTTATTTTGGGGGGCTTTGTTATTTTATTAGGGGGCTTAGAGTAGGTGTAATTAGTTTAAAATTGTTGTAATATATTTCTAATGTTTGTAAATATTTTTTTTATTTTTTGTAACTTAGTTCTTTTTTATTTTTTGTACTTTAGTTAGTTTATTTCATTGTATTTATTTG
The DNA here is from genome assembly GCF_027579735.1 of Bombina bombina. Lineage (NCBI taxonomy): Eukaryota > Metazoa > Chordata > Amphibia > Anura > Bombinatoridae > Bombina > Bombina bombina. Next base: position 414,067,505 of record NC_069505.1, read on the forward strand.
TAGATATTGTATTTAAATAATTTATTGATAGTGTAGTGTTAGGTTTAATTGTAGATAATTATAGGTATTTTATTTAATTAATTTATTGATAGTGTAGTGTTAGGTTTAATTGTAACTTAGGTTAGGATTTATTTTACAGGTAAATTTGTAATTATTTTAACTATTTTAGCTATTAAATAGTTCTTAACTATTTAATAGCTATTGTACCTGGTTAAAATAAATACAAAGTTACCTGTAAAATAAATATTAATTCTAAAATAGCTATAATATAATTACAATTTATATTGTAGCTATATTAGGGTTTATTTTACAGGTAAGTATTTAGCTTTAAATAGGAATAATTTATTTAATAAGAGTTAATTAATTTTGTTAGATTTAAATTATATTTAACTTAGGGGGGTGTTAGTGTTAGGGTTAGACTTAGCTTTAGGGGTTAATACATTAATTAGAATAGCGGTGAGCTCCAGTCGGCAGATTAGGGGTTAATAATTGAAGTTAGGTGTCGGCGATGTTAGGGAGGGCAGATTAGGGGTTAATACTATTTATGATAGGGTTAGTGAGGCGGATTAGGGGTTAATAACTTTATAATAATAGCGGTGCGGTCCGCTCGGCAGATTAGGGGTTAATAAGTGTAGGCAGGTGGAGGCGACATTGTGGGGGGCAGATTAGGGGTTAATAAATATAATATAGGGGTCGGCGGTGTTAGGGGCAGCAGATTAGGGGTACATAGCTATAATGTAGGTGGCGGCTCTTTGCGGTCGGCAGATTAGGGGTTAATTATTGTAGGTAGCTGGCTGCGACATTGTGGGGGGCAGGTTAGAGGTTAATAAATATAATATAGGGGTCGGCGGTGTTAGGGGCAGCAGATTAGGGGTACATAAGGATAACGTAGGTGGCGGTCGGCAGATTAGAGGTTAAAAAAATTGAATCGAGTGTCGGCGATGTGGGGGGGCCTCGGTTTAGGGGTACATAGGTAGTTTATGGGTGTTAGTGTACTTTAGAGCACAGTAGTTAAGAGCTTTATGAACCGGCATTAGCCCAGAAAGCTCTTAACTACTGACTTTTTTTCTGCGCCTGGAGTTTTGTCGTTAGATTTCTAACGCTCACTTCAGCCACGACTCTAAATACCGGAGTTAAAAAGATCCCATTGAAAAGATAGGATACGCAATTGACGTAAGGGGATCTGCGGTATGGAAAAGTCGCGGCTGAAAAGTGAGCGTTAGACCCTTTTTTGAATGACTCCAAATACCGGCGGTAGCCTAAAACCAGCGTTAGGAGCCTCTAACGCTGGTTTTCACGGCTACCGCCAAACTCCAAATCTAGGCCTTAGTTAAGCCTTTAAAACACTGCATATGAAAAGAGATTTCAAATGTGACCATGTTATGATCACTGTTACCCAAATGTTCATTAACTTCTATGTTTGATATTATATCTGTATTGTTTGATAGCACTAAATCCAATATAGCTTTACTCCTAGTTGGCTCCTCTATTAATTGTGACAAGAAGTTATCCCTGAGAACATTTAAAAATCTATCCCCCTTAGCTGAATTACTAGTTTTATGGGCCCAGTTTATATCAGGGTAGTTAAAATCTCCCATAATTACAACACTGTTATTAGCAGCCTTACCTATTTGGATAAGTAGTTGAGTTTCCTCCGGGTCACTAATGTTGGGAGGCTTGTAGCATGTTCCTAGTAATATTTTTTAGGATTTTTCCCCCCCACTCTTTATTTCAACCCACAGGGTCTCTACATTGTCACTTGCATCATAAATATCTTCCCTTATTGTAGGTTTAAGGTTAGGTTTAATATACATGCAGATTCCTAAGTTAACTGCCCAGTCATGTGAATCATCCCACCAAGTTTCAGTTATACTGATAACATCATATTAGATTTTTTTATTTTAAATTAATCTTAGGGTTTTTTATGTAATGTTAGGTTTTTTAATTTTAATTTTAATTTAGGATTTTTTTATTGCACTGGCGCCTACGCTGTATATGTAATCTTGTCCGAGAGGAGCCAATCACAAGAGGCATATATGTGCAGCCACTAATCAGCAGCTAGCTCCCACTAATGCATTGCTACCTAGGTATGCTTTCAACAAAGAATACCATGACAATGAAGCAAAATTGATAACAGACGTAAATTGGAAACTTTTTAAAAATGTTATGCTCTGTCTGTGCGACACCAAGTGCAAGATAACGCACTCAGCGCTATTGTTTGTGTGAGGACAAAGTGCAAGATAAAGCACTCAGCGCTATTGTTTGTGCAACACCAAGTGCAAGATAAAGCACTCATCGCTATTGTTTGTGCAAGATAACGCACTCAGCGCTATTGTTTGTGCGAGACCAAGTGCAAGATAACGCACTCAGCGCTATTGTTTGTGCGAGACCAAGTGCAAGATAACACACTCAGCGCTATTGTTTGTGCGAGACCAAGTGCAAGATAATGCACTCAGCGCTATTGTTTGTGCGAGACAAAGTGCAAGATAAAGCACTCAGCGCTATTGTTTGTGCGAGACCAAGTGCAAGATAACGCACTCAGCGCTATTGTTTGTGTGAGACCAAGTGCAAGATAACGCACTCAGTGCTATTGTCTGTGCCAGACCAAGTGCAAGATAACGCACTCAGCGCTATTGTTTGTGCAACACCAAGTGCAAGATAACGCACTCAGCGCTATTGTTTGTGCAACACCAAGTGCAAGATAACCCACTCAGCGCTATTGTTTGTGCGACACCAAGTGCAAGATAACATACTCAGCACTATTGTTTGTGCAACACCAAGTGCAAGATAACGCACTCAGCGCTATTGCTTGTGCGAGACCAAGTGCAAGATAACCCACTCAGTGCTATTGTTTGTACCAAGTGCAAGATAACACACTCAATGCTATTGTTTTTGTTAGACCAAGTGTAAGATAACGCACTCAGCGCTATTGTTTTTGTGAGACCAAGTGCAAGATAACACACTCAGTGCTATTGTTTTTGTGAGTCCAAGTGCAAGATAACGCACTCAAAGATATTGTTTGTGCGAGACCAAGTGCAAGATAACTCACTCAAAGATATTGGACGCAATCCGATATACGGCGAAGTTTGCGGCGCAAGCGAGGGAACCCGCGGCGCCCACAGTTTCAGCTCGCAACTCGAGCTATCCAATATACGGCGCCGTCAGATGCTAAACTGGCGTAAGTCTGACAAAGTAGCGATGTCCAGAAATCTGTGTAAGTACAAATTTCTGGAATCGCCAGTGACTTACGGCACGTTAGAAACTGCCGGCGCCTACAAAACCTGACTAAAGTCTAAATCTCCCGTAACTGTCTAACACGCCTCCCCCAAGTAAGCCCGACACGTCTAACCCTCTATCCGCTATCCCCCCTCACTATCCTAACAATAAAAAAATGTATTAACCCCTAAACCGCCGCTCCCGGACCCCGCCGCCACCTAATAAAGTTATTAACCCCTAAACCGTCGCTCCCGGACCCCGCCGCCAGCTATATTAAATCTATAACCCCCTAAAGTGAGCCCTAACACCGCCGCCATCTATGTTACCTACCCCCTAATGTGAGCTCCTACCCCGCCGCCAGCTATATTAAACTATATTAACCAGTATCTAATCCCCCTACCCCGCCGCCAGCTATAGTATCTATATTAACCCCTAATCTAATCCCCCTTAAATAATTATCTCTATTACCAGCCCTTAAAAGGGCCTTTTGCTGGGCTTTGCCCCAAAGTAAACAGCTCTTTTGCCCTATAACCTGCCCTCCCTACACCGCCGCCACCTAGATTAATAGTATTAACCCCTAATGTAAACCCCTTACACCGCCGCCATCTATATTAAAATTATTAACCCCTAATTTAATCTACCTACCCCGCTGCCAGCTATATTATCTATATTAACCCTAAGTATATTATAGTTAATATAGTTATTACATTATATATATTAACTATATTAACCCTAATTATATTAGGGTTAATATAGTTAATATAGTTACTATAGTATTTATATTAACTATATTAACTCTATCTAACCCTAACACCCCTAACTAAATTCTTATTAAATAAATCTTATTCATATTATAAACTAAAATATTCCTATTTAAATCTAAATACTTACCTATAAAATAAACCCTAAGATAGCTACAATATAATTTATAATTACATTATAGCTATGTTAGGGTTTATATTTATTTTACAGGTAAATTGTTAATTATTTTAACTAGGTATAATAGCTATTAAATAGTTATTAACTATTTAATAGCTAGCTAGTTAAAATAATTACCCAATTACCTGTAAAATAAATCCTAACCTAAGTTACAAATACACCTACACTATCAATAAATTAAATAAACTACAAATATCTATCTAAAAATACAATGAAATAAACTAAACTAAATTACAAAAAAAAACAAACACTAAATTACAAAAAATAAAAAAAGATTACAGCAATTTTAAGCTAAATACACCTATTCTAAGCCCCCTAATAAAATAATAAAGCCCCCAAAAATAAAAAATTCCCTACCCTATTCTAAATGCTAAAATACCCAGCTCTGTACCAGCCCTTAAAAGGGCTTTTTGCAGGGTATTTACCACAAGTTAACAGCTCTTTTGCCTGTAAAAAAAAAAAAAGAACATAACACCCCCCCCAACATTACAACCCACCACCCACATACCCCTATTCTAAACCCACCCAAACCCCCCTTAAAAAAACCTAACACTACCCCCTTGAAGATCTCCCTACCTTGTCTTCACCCAGCCGGGACAAACTCCTCATCCGATCCGGGCGATGTCTTCATCCAAGCGGCAAAGAAGAAGTCTTCATCCCGGTGATGTCTTCATCCAAGCGGCGGCAAAGTCTTCTTCCATCCGGCCGATGTCTTCATCCAATCGGCGGCGAGGTCTTCAAGCAACCAAAATTTTCAATCTTCTTTCTTCGCTCCGCCGACACGGAGCATCCATCCAGGCCGGCGGACTAATGAAGAATGAGGTACCTTTAAATGACGTCATCCAAGATGGCGTCCGTCGAATTCCGATTGGCTGATAGGATTCTATCAGCCAATCGGAATTAAGGTAGAAAAATCTGATTGGCTGATTGAATCAGCCAATCAGATTCAAGTTCAATCCGAGACCAAGTGCAAGATAACGCACTCAGTACTATTGTTTGTGCGAGAACAAGTGCAAGATAACCCACTCAGCGCTATTGTTTGTGCAAGACCAAGTGCAAGATAATGCACTCAGCACTATTGTTTGTGCGAGACCAAGTGCAAGGTAACGCACTCAGCGCTATTGTTTGTGCGAGACCAAGTGCAAGGTAACGCACTCAGCGCTATTGTTTGTGCAAGACCAAGTGCAAGATAATGCACTCAGCACTATTGTTTGTGCGAGACCAAGTGCAAGATAACGCACTCAGCGCTATTGTTTGTGCGAGACCAAGTGCAAGGTAACGCACTCAGCGCTATTGTTTGTGCGAGACCAAGTGCAAGATAACCCACTCAGTGCTATTGTTTATGCAAGGCCAAGTGCAAGATAACGCACTCAGCACTATTGTTTGTGGGAGACCAAGTGCAAGATAACAGAGTCAGCGCTATTGTTTGTGCGAGACCAAGTGCAAGATAACACACTCAGTGCTATTGTTTGTGCGAGACCAAGTGCAAGATAACGCACTCAGCGCTATTGTTTGTGGGAGACCAAGTGCAAGATAACACACTCAGCGCTATTGTTTGTGCGAAACCGAGTGCAAGGTAACGCACTCAGCTCTATTGTTTTTGTGAGACCAAGTGCAAGATAACGCACTCAGCACTATTGTTTGTGCGAGACCAAGTGCAAGATAACGCACTCAGCGCTATTGTTTGTGCGAGACCAAGTGCAAGATAACGCACTCAGCGCTATTGTTTGTGCGAGACCAAGTGCAAGATAACACACTCAAAGATATTGTTTGTGCGAGACCAAGTGCAAGATAACCCACTCAAAGATATTGTTTGTGCGAAACCGAGTGCAAGGTAACGCACTCAGCTCTATTGTTTTTGTGAGACCAAGTGCAAGATAACGCACTCAGCGCTATTGTTTGTGCGAGACCAAGTGCAAGATAACGCACTCAGCGCTATTGTTTGTTCGAGACCAAGTGCAAGATAACCCACTCAGTGCTATTGTTTTTGTGAGACCATGTGCAAGATAACGCACTCAGCGCTATTGTTTGTGCAAGACCAAGTGCAAGATAACCCACTCAGTGCTGTTGTTTGCGCTTCACTTGTATTGTAGTAATTCATGGGGAATGAAATTCTAAGTTTAATTAAACCTAAAATTGTTATTTCATGATTCAGATTGAACATATAATTTTAAACAACTTTCCAATTAATTTCTATTATTTAATTTGCTTTGGCCATTTGGTATCATTTGTTGAAAATAACACCTAGGTAGGTTCTGGAGCTGGAAGCTAAACTGCTGATTGGTGGCTGCACATATAATCCTAGTTTTTTGGTTTACCAGTGTGTTCAGATAGCACCCAGTAGTGGATGGTTGTTCCTTTAATAAAAGATACCAAGAGAATGAAGCTAAATTGATAATAGAAGTAAAATGGAAAGTTGTTTAAAATGATAAGCTCTCTCTGAATAATGAAAGAAAATGTTTATATTTCATGTCCCTTTAATTCTTGTAAATTAAAAAAAAAGGTTAAAAAGTAGGTTTACAGTTAAAGGGATATGAAACCCACATTTTTTCTTTCATGATTCAGAAGGGCATATGTATCAAGCTCCGAATGGAGCTTGATGCCCCATGTTTCTGGCGAGCCTGCAGACTCGCCAGAAACAGCAGTTATGAAGCAGCGGTCTCAAAGACCGTTGCTCCATAACCTGTCCGCCTGCTCTGAGCAGGCGGACACACATCGCCACAATACAACCCGATCGAGTACAATCGGGTTGATTGACACCCCCCTGCTGGCGGTCTATTGGCCGCGAGTCTGCAGCGGGCGGCGTTGCACCAGCAGCTCTTGTGAGCTGCTTGTGCAATGCTGAATACGGCGAGCGTATTGCTCGCCGTGTTCAGCGAGGTCTGGCGGACCTGATCCGCAGTGTCGGATCAGGTCCGCCAGACCTTGATAAATATACCCCAGAGTGTGAAATTTAAAGCAACTTTCTAATTAATCCTATTATTAATGTTTCTTCTTTCTCATGGTATCTTTATTTGAAAAGCATGAATGCAAGCTTAGGAGTCGGACCATTTTTGGTTCTGCACCTGGGTAGCGTTTGCTGATTGTGGCTATAATTTAGCACTACCCAGGGTTCTGAACCAAAAATGGTCCAGAGCCTAAGCTTACATTTCTGCTTTTCAAATAAAGATAGCAAGAAAACGAAGAAAAATGATAATATGAGTAAATTAGAAAGTTGCTTAAAATTATATCTGAATCATGACATAAAAAAATGTGGGTTTAATATTCCTTTAAGTAAAAAATATTTTTGAGTTTGCATTTCTTCCTTATCTTTGTTGTTTTATTGCAAAACTCTTTATCTAAACTACATCTTCATGGTAGCTGAACATCAAGCCAGGGAAATGATTCAACTGATTACGTTAGATTATGCGGTTAAGATATGTCACAATAAAAATAATAAAAATAAATTTAAAAAAAACAAAGATTGTTCCACTTATTTATTAAAAAAAATAGAAATACCACTCAAATTAATTTTTACTAAATCATAAAACCCAACAAAAGACAGAACATTTGATATTTTACCTCATAATGGAAAATAACAAAACAGAGTGTTTATCTAGAAAACATCAAAGAGGAAACAGAATGAGTCAATCTGGAAAAAGGGTCTTGCAAATGAAGTGTGGTTAAAAAAAAAAACTAAAAACTAAATAAAAATCTTTATCTGGTTTGAGTATGGGCATTCTGATCCCATAGTAATTAAAGGGACATTGAACTCTTCAATATATTAAAATAAATTGTTTCATTACATGGAATAAAACAACTTTGCAATATACTTTCATTATTTATTTTGTTCTCATTTCCTGTAATTTAATGCTGAATATTGTCGGCTTTCCAATTCCTGTTAAACATGGACATGCAGACACAGCTTTATTCTACACAGTCATTGGCTGAACACTCTAGTAAGCCATTTACAACCATTTCTAATTGGCCTATGCAGAAAGGAAACCCAAGATACAATATGGCGACACCCACTGATTTATGGACATTAACTTTGTCCTTATTTTTTTTACACAACTAATATAATTTTTTAAAAGGCATGAGCAAATTATTGTCAGGCTAATCTTTGCTCTGAATACACAATTCAATCAATTACTTATTTAGTTTTTAATTTCCCTTTAAAGGGACATCAAAGTTAAAATTAAATATTCATATTTTAGAGAGAATTTACAAATAAAAAATCCAATTTAACTCAATCAGATTTTTTTTTATCTTCTTGCGGTATTAATCATGACTCCCACATTTTTTTTCATTTACTCTAATTTACATTTTTAAAGAGGCAGAGCCCTCTGGTCTAACTGGAGTCAAACTGGTTTCTGTGCCATCTTTGGGCAGTTCCAGGTATCCAGGACACAAATACGGCAATAAAATGCGTCAGGAAGAACAATGAGGCCTAGCTCCCAACCCATGGCAAATCTGCAAAGTTCAAGGTGAATCGAACTCTGTTAAAGGGGCGGGTTATAGGGGTGGGTTGCTCATTGGCTAATAAAGGCAACTCCAAGAATTCTATAGGTGCAAAGAACACAACTCCCCCAGCAAGAAATAGTGTTTAAAACAGAAACTCCCATTAAAATAAAAAAATCTTGTAAGACATTTTAAAATAACTTTTAAGACGCAACAATCAAAGAAAAATTTAATTTTATGTTTCTTTAAAAAGCCAAAATAGTCCAAAAAGGACTTGCCCTGTCTAATTAGAAAATGTCATTTTAAGACTATTGGCTCTGCACTAATTTGTGTTTGGGTGTTAAACACACAGTAAAAGTGCTTAAAGGGACAGTCTACACCTTAGTCATCTTAAAGTCTCACCTTAGATTAAGTTGTAAATAGTCTCCTGCACCTTTTCTATATCATGCAGCAGGAATGATAAAAAAAAGTTATTTTAAAATGAATATTGTTTCTGGCCACTTTGAAATGGCTGTCAAGCTCCTCCCACTGATGACATCACTATCTGGGCTGCATATATGCACTCTGCTGAATAGCATTGACAGTCTGTTGAATTCAACTAGTGAGTCTTTTGTTATTGCATACCTCCCAACATTTCAAAAGTCAAAAGAGGGACACCCCCCCCCCCCGGCAAAAAAATGAAATGTGGTGGGCGGGGCTTAAAAATCATAAGACCAAAGTAATAAAAATAAAATTCTAAATAAAGTCATATATTTTATTACACTTAGGCAGCAAATCAAACACAAGCTCAATCCACTGGTATGGCTATGTGAGCGCTGTATTTAATTAGCCTTTGCAAAGACATTGCTAAATATTTTTATCTTAATTGCACATTTAATAATAAATTATTTATAACTACTCTCTGCATTCACCATTAATATTCTAGATTCTGGCCTTTAATGTCAGCAAAAATGCACAGTAGCACGCTACATAGCATACACTTATACATGCAGATACACACACTACATAGCATACACTTATACATGCAGATACACACACACTACATAGCATACACTTACACATGCAGATACACACACATTACATAGCATACACTTATACAGGCAGATACACACACACTACATAGCATACACTTATACATGCAGATACACACTTATACATGCAGATACACATACACACACTACATAGCTTACATTTATACATGCAGACACACACACACTACATAGCATAAACTTATACATACAGATACACACACACAGTTATGAATACAGATAGACACACACACTACATCATATATGGGTATCTGTAATTCATTGTATGGGGTCCTGGGGTTGGCAAGCACATTAGCTGGCAGTCTGCGGTTACCACTGTTCGTTACCCTGGTATTAGCACTGCTCATTGTGTAAAACTGAAGGCATGCTAGTATTAGCACCAGGGGTTAGACATCATCTCTACCAGAGGTAGGTTAGAGAGGTCACCATTACCCGTGGTCAGAGTGTATATACAGCCTTCTTACTCCTGCTTAACCCACACACCATTCCTTTTCACAGGGAATATAACAGGTATCTAACCCTGTGAGAGCAAAGCCAGCTGCTTCTGAGTATGGGCCCAATAGAATTAAAAAAAATATATATATATATATTTTATTTTTTTTAATGCCTGGGGCAAATCGGGACAGATGGCTAGCAACTCGGGACAGGGGGACAGACCCCTAAAATCGGGACTGTCCCGCGAAAATCGGGACTGTCCCGCGAAAATCGGGACAGTTGGGGGGTATGTTATTGGATGCCATATGCAACCCAAATCATAATGTCAACAGTGGATTGAGCTTGGCAGCCATGTCAAAGAGGCTAGAATCAATATTCTTTTTAAAATAACTTTTTTACTGTTCCTGCTACATGACATGTAAAGGGTGTAGGAGGCTATTTGCAGCTTAATCTAAGGTAAGACTTTAAAATGACCAAGGTGTAGACTGTCCCTTTAACTAGTGCTTCTAATTGGATCAGTGGTAAATTCTGTTCGGGACCAGTGGTGCTCTGCAGGTCCTGAGCAGTGCTCCTACTGTGTGTTTAACCTCTTTGCTGGGATTAAACACACAGTAATGCAAGGTTGATAGTCTTAAAATTACACACTCTAACAAATTAGAGCATGTCATTTTTCAACGATTACGGCCCTTTAATGTCATAGAGCTTGTGAGTATTAACATTCTACCAGTGGCATATTATCTGCTATGATCAGTTTAATTAATAGTTGTCTTTTGCTAAAGATGCTTCCAAGACTGAATTAATCAATTTGACATGCTGCTCTCAAATAATGACTATGAATCTTATATCTCTTGAAACATGAGAGGAGTTTTCCAACCGAGATGATATTTTCTGATTGAACGGATTAAAGCTTGAACGGTTCTCCCTGTGTCTAGATACAATTATGTATAAGTACCTTACAATTACACTGTGAAAGCTGAGGGCAGAAGATCTTAGACCACAAAATGTGCAAAAAAACCACAAAAATTTTAAGTGAAATACAGATTTAAAGGAACAGACTACTGTTGTATCTAATACAGGAAATACTATTAAAAAGCAGATCTTCCTGTGCCTAATAAAACGTTTTGTTTTCATTCGTGTGGAGGTGTGCCCTTTTTAGCCAATCACAATATGTTCATTGGGACGAGCTGTGCAATTACTCTTACTCTTAAAAGGACATTAAACACTAAATAAAAGCTAGATAGAATGATTAATTCAAAGAAAAGCTCACTATGAGAATAACACAGATGTATTTTTCAAAGTTTCATTGTTTAAATATTGACAAAATGAGTGTAAAATTTTAGTATCTATAGAACAATGGGAGCTGCCATGTTGTAACTTAGGTTAGCTTCTCTGCTGTGGCCAATTAGGGACAGTTATAAATAGGTCTCTAGAGTGGGCAGCCAATGGCTGTGCGGAATATAACAGGAATATAATCAGTTCCTAACAGGAACTGAAAAGATCACAATTTCAGAATAGAATTACAGGAAAAGGGGACAAAATAAATAATGAAAGTATATTGTAGAGTTTATATATATATATATATATATATATATATATATATATATATATATATATATATATATATATATATATATATAAATAAATAAAATGTTATAATTGGAAAATCAAATTTACAATACACTGTCCTTTTAAATGGTATCACTTGCTGTTGTGCATTCAAAAACATGAAAGGTGTATAGCAAAGAACTTCATTTCCCAGAATGTCTCCACGTTTTAATTTAACTGGAGGCTGGAGTTTAGCTATTGAAAAAAACTATTGGAGTAAACAAGATGTTAATTTATTGTCAAAATGTTTAGACTTGGCTGATATGATATTCAATAGCAGCAAAAGAAAAATGTCTTGAAATTCCACAGTGTTTACTTTCTTTTCAACTGCAGACTATTATCTTGTTCTACTCTGACAATATTATATTCTGTTGGTTTTTTTTAAAGAAAATAAAAATAAACTCACTTAACTCAGAGTCAGGTTACGTAGTCTTAAAGGGTGAGCCCCTCAGCTTTGCTCTGATAATGACTTAAAGTGAAAAGCAAACTAAATTCATATCAATAACGATCTACACTAATACGTAGATTTTGATAGCAGGAAAGAAAATTAAACTCAGTGCACTGAAGCAGAAAATATGCTTTTACAAGCGCTAAGTATCCTGTGCAACCCAGATAAACTGAGGGAAGGCAGCTGACCACAGCTTCACACATGCTGAGGTGCGATCACGTCGTGTGCTGGGATATTTTCTTATTTACCATGAAATGAAGAGAGTCACATGCTGTTAACACTTCCAAAACCAAACAAATATAACAAATACAATATATATTTATTCATTTGTTAGCGTTTGTATCTTGGTTTATTTATGCTTTGTTGTTGTAAAATTTATACTGCACTTTATCATACACTTAATAAAATGTTTTTTTTTTCTTTTTTTAAAAACATTTTTTATTTTTGTTGAAATATATAAGAAATGCAAAACATAACCTCAAAACATAGATGTTCATCAAAAAGGAAAACTTTGTGCTGACTGCCAGCTGAAGAGCACGGTTTGTGTTGAATGCCAGCTGAAGGGTACAGTTTGTGTTGACTGCCAGCTGAAGGGCACGGTTTGTGCTGACTGCCAGCTGAAGGGCGCAATTTGTGTTGACTGCCAGCTGAAGAACACAGTTTGTGTTGACTGCCAGCTGAAGAGCACAGTTTGTGTTGACTGCCAGCTGAAGAGTACAGTTTGTGTTGACTGCCAGGTGAAGGGCACAGTTTGTGTTGACTGCCAGCTGAAGAGCACAATTTGTGTTGACTGCCAGCTGAAGAGCAAAATTTGTGCTTACTGCCAACTGAAGGGCACAATTTGTGTTGACTGCCAGCTGAAGAGCACAATTTGTGTTGACTGCCAGCTGAAGAACACAGTTTGTGTTGACTGCCAGCTGAAGAGTACAGCTTGTGCTGACTGCCAGCTGAAGGGCAAAGTTTGTGTTGACCACCAGCTGAAGGGCACGTTTGTGTTGACTGCCAGCAAAATAACACAGTTTGTGTTGATTGCCAGCTGAAGGGAACAGTTTGTGTTGACTGCCAGCTAAAGAGCACAGTTTGCGTTGACTGCTAGCTGAAAGGCAGGTTTGTAATGACTGCCATCTGAAGGGCACAGTTTGTGTTGACTGCCAGCTGAAGTGTACAGTTTGTGTTGACTGCCAGCTGAGGGGTACAGTTTGTGTTGACTGCCAGCAAAATAACACAGTTTGTGTTGCCAGCTGAAGAGCACAGTTTGCGTTGACTGCTAGCTGAAGGGCAGGTTTGTAATGACTGCCATCTGAAGGGCACAGTTTGTGTTGACTGCCAGCTGAAGAGTACAGTTTGTGTTGACTGCCAGCTGAGGGGTACAGTTTGTGTTGACTGCCAGCTGAAGAGTACAGTTTGTGTTGACTGCCAGCAAAATAACACAGTTTGTGTTGCCAGCTGAAGAGCACAGTTTGCGTTCACTGCTAGCTGAAGGGCAGGTTTGTAATGACTGCTATCTGAGGGGTACAGTTTGTGTTGACTGCCAGCTGAAGAGCACAGTTTGCGTTGACTGCTAGCTGAAGGGCACGTTTGTAATGACTGCCATCTGAAGGGCACAGTTTGTGTTGACTGCCAGCTGAAGAGTACAGTTTGTGTTGACTGCCAGCTGAGGGGTACAGTTTGTGTTGACTGCCAGCTGAAGAGTACAGTTTGTGTTGACTGCCAGCAAAATAACACAGTTTGTGTTGACTGCCAGCTGAAGAGCACAGTTTGCGTTGACTGCTAGCTGAAGGGCAGGTTTGTAATGACTGCCATCTGAGGGGTACAGTTTGTGTTGACTGCCAGCTGAAGAGTACAGTTTGTGTTGACTGCCAGCCGAGGGGTACAGTTTGTGTTGACTGCCAGCTGAAGGGCACGGTTTTTTGATGACTGCCAGCTGAAGGGCACAATTTGTGTTGACTGTCAGCTGAAGAACACAGTTTGTGTTGACTGCCAGCTGAAGAGTACAGTTTGTTGTTACAGCATGACCCTTCCAGAAGCAGCAACGTTGGGGTAGGGAGTGCTGAAAGTTCCAGGACCTGCGGTGTGAGAGGAGGAGAAGTTGTTCCTTTCTTCATATCTACAGGTTAAGACAAAGTACCTGCAGCAGAATGAGCCTGGGGGTAAAGGAACAGTTGTGTCTAAGGGCGCCTCTGAGGACGGATTAGCTGGTTAGCTGGTTATCCAGATCGTAAGGTGGCTGCCTTGTTGAGGGAGGGGGTAAGATGTGAATTTGTTATTCTTGTCCAGGTGAGGGTTTAGGGATAGTGATGTTGCGAACCTAAAAATTCCCCAAAAGTTCGCGAACCGCCATTGACTTCAATGGGCAGGCGAATTTTAAAACCCACAGGGACTCTTTCTGGCCACAATAGTGATGGAAAAGTTGTTTCAAGGGGACTAACACCTGGACTGTGGCATGCCGGAGGGGGATCCATGGCAAAACTCCCATGGAAAATTACATAGTTGATGCAGAGTCTGGTTTTAAGCCATAAAGGGCATAAATCACCTAACATTCCTAAATTGTTTGGAATAACGTGCTTTAAAACATCAGGTATGATGTTGTATCGATCAGGTAGTGTAAGGGTAACGCCCGCTTCACAGTGACAGACCAAACTCCCGCAGCGGGTACAACATCATCCTCACACCGTACGTCCATGTCTGTAATGCTGCCTGACTGAGACATATCCCTGTTATCTACATCCTCTGGCAATAATGGTTGCGCATCACTCATTTCTTCCAACTGATGTGTAAATAACTCCTCTGACAGATCATGTGAAGCGGCTGTGGTGCTAGTGTTGGTGGTGGCGGCAGGCGGGCGAGTGGTAACTTGAGAGGTGCCCGAAGCTAAGCTGGAGGAGGATGGTGCGTCAAGGTTCCGAGCGGAAGCTGTAGAAGATTGGGTGTCCTGTGTTAGCCAGTCAACTATGTCCTCAGAAATGTTCGAGTTCGAGGTACGTGGCCTCTGAACACTGGGCATTATTCTAGGGCCAAAGTGAATCACCGCACCACGAACACGACGGCCCCTGCGGGGTGGCCTGCCTCTTTTTTTTCGATTGGTGGTACTATGCGTGCAGGCTACTGTGAAAACAGACATGAGTAGCACTGTGCACTGGCAGAAGTTGGCAGAGTAGACGCTGTAGGGCTGACAAACACGCTTGCAGACAACTAACTGCTATTCAATCTATTACAGTAAAAATTGTATTTTTCTTTAAATGTACACTACTGTTACACCGGATATGAGTTGCACTGGTGTGACACTGTGCCCTGGCAGGCAGGCAGGCACTGAAACGCACACGTGTGAAGGAAACTGACTGCTATTATTTAACACAGTCAAAAAAGTGTTGTTTTTTTTTAAATCTACACTACTGTTACACCAGATATGAGTTGCACTGGGGTGTAGGGTTGCCACCTCAGCCATGTTTTCCTGGACACTTATGAGTTACACATGCTGCAGGGTGTGCAGGGAGGAACATGTATTGTGTTTCTGGACAGCACTATTCATTTTCCTCCCTGCACACCCTGCAGCATGTATAACTTATAAGTGTTCTGTATTTTAAGGGACAGGTGGCAACCCTACTGGGGTGACACTGTGCCCTGGCTGGCAGGCCCTGAAACGCACACGTGTGAAGGGAACTGACTGCTATTATTTAACACAGTCAAAAAAGTGTTGTTTTTTTTAAATCTACACTACTGTTACACCAGATATGAGTTGCACTGGGGTGACACTGTGCCCTGGCAGGCAGGCCCTGAAACGCACACGTGTGAAGGAAACTGACTGCTATTATTTAACACAGTCAAAAAAGTGTTTTTTTTTTTAAATCTACACTACTGTTACACCAGATATGAGTTGCACTGGGGTGACACTGTGCCCTGTCAGGCAGGCCCTGAAACGCACACGTGTGAAGGAAACTGACTGCTATTATTTAACACAGTCAAAAAAGTGTTTTTTTTTTTTTTAAATCTACACTACTGTTACACCAGATATGAGTTGCACTGGGGTGACACTGTGCCCTGGCAGGCAGGCCCTGAAACGCACACGTGTGAAGGAAACTGACTGCTATTATTTAACACAGTCAAAAAAGTGTTGTTGTTTTTTTAAATCTACACTACTGTTACACCAGATATGAGTTGCACTGGGGTGACACTGTGCCCTGGCAGGCAGGCCCTGAAACGCACACGTGTGAAGGAAACTGACTGCTATTATTTAACACAGTCAAAAAAGTGTTGTTGTTTTTTTAAATCTACACTACTGTTACACCAGATATGAGTTGCACTGGGGTGACAATGTGCCCTGGCAGGCAGGCCCTGAAACGCACACGTGTGAAGGAAACTGACTGCTATTATTTAACACAGTCAAAAAAGTGTTGTTGTTTTTTTAAATCTACACTACTGTTACACCAGATATGAGTTGCACTGGGGTGACACTGTGCCCTGGCAGGCACACACTGAAACGCACACGTGTGAAGGAAACTGACTGCTATTATTTAACACAGTCAAAAAAGTGTTGTTTTTTTAAATCTACACTACTGTTACACCAGATATGAGTTGCACTGGGGTGACACTGTGCCCTGGCAGGCAGGCACTGAAACGCACACGTGTGAAGGAAACTGACTGCTATTCTTTAACACAGTCAAAAAAGTGTTGTTTTTTTTAAATCTACACTACTGTTACACCAGATATGAGTTGCACTGGGGTGACACTGTGCCCTGGCAGGCAGGCCCTGAAACGCACACGTGTGAAGGAAACTGACTGCTATTATTTAACACAGTCAAAAAAGTGTTTTTTTTTTTTAAATCTACACTACTGTTACACCAGATATGAGTTGCACTGGGGTGACACTGTGCCCTGGCAGGCAGGCCCTGAAACGCACACGTGTGAAGGAAACTGACTGCTATTATTTAACACAGTCAAAAAAGTGGGGTTTTTTTTTTAAATCTACACTACTGTTACACCAGATATGAGTTGCACTGGGGTGACACTGTGCCCTGGCAGGCAGGCCCTGAAACGCACACGTGTGAAGGAAACTGACTGCTATTATTTAACACAGTCAAAAAAGTGTTGTTGTTTTTTTAAATCTACACTACTGTTACACCAGATATGAGTTGCACTGGGGTGACACTGTGCCCTGGCAGGCAGGCACTGAAACGCACACGTGTGAAGGAAACTGACTGCTATTATTTAACACAGTCAAAAAAGTGTTGTTTTTTTTAAATCTACACTACTGTTACACCAGATATGAGTGGTGGCACTGGGCAAGTGGGCACAGTATACGCTGTGAGCCTGACACACACGCTGGCAGACAGGCAACTGCAATTAGATTACACAGGAAAAAAAAAAAGCAGACATGTTCTAGCCCTAAAAAGGGCTTTTTGGGGTGCTGTCCTTACAGCAGAGATCAGATGAGTCCTTCAGGACTGTAGTGGACACTGAATACACTAGCCTAGCTATACATTTCCCTGTTAAATCAGCAGCAGCTACACTGTCCCTCCTCTCACTAAGAATGCAGCTTCCAAATGAATCTAAAATGGATGCTGTCCAGGAGGTGGGAGGGTCTGCCGCTGATTGGCTGTAATGTGTCTGCTGACTGTGAGGTAAAGGGTCAAAGTTTACTCAATGATGAAGAATAGGGGGCGGATCGAACATCGCATATGTTCGCCCACCACGGCGAACTCGAACATGCTATGTTCGCCGGGAACTATTCGCCGGTGAACTATTCGCGACATCACTATTTAGGGATCTAGGAAACATTGTAATCTCAAGTCGGCATATGAGTTCCTTGTGTTGGGCAGGGATGAACTGACCAAGGAGTTAGCTCTCGATGGAATCCGCTGGCTTTTGCTAAGCCCTCATTTCCTTATTTACTGGTCTCCCCTCTCTAGTTGTGGTACCATAGACGGAAGTGGGCAAGTTTCCCTAATTCAGCATCCCTCCTACCTTTAATGCAAATCAGTCAAAGATGTTACAGACCTGGTGCTGAGCTTCATGCACTATTAATCATTTGACAAGGCTCTGGATATTGTGCAGGCTCTTAAGTACAGAAAGAAAAGAAAAAGTAGCATCTTTTTAGCACTCTGGGAAACACTAAATTAGATCCAAAAGAGAGGGCACACAACGAAAGGCCTTTAAAAAAGCAGGATGCGAAACGTTCGTCAGGCACTTTGTGACGTCATTAGGTCCACTCCTGACCAGGGGGCCTTTGGTATTGTATTGCAGCTATATTTGATATGTTCTATTTGCATTATTGATTTAACCCTATACTAGATGCGTTTGTAGTACCAGATTAGGATAGCAATACCCATTGTTTTTAAATAATTGTGTAGGAGCAACAGGTGAGAATAGCAGTTTGCCAATCCCTTTTTTGTGGTTCTCCTTAGGGAGATATTATAATCACCGGTAGACTCTATATTAGGGCTCCTTTTATTTCATGTTGCACTATATAATGGGGATAATGACCTCCTTTGAACCTTTCTGGTATTAGGCCTTGTATTTGATTGTATAGGTGTTTGCTGCGTGATTTATACAATACTGTGATTTGGACCTTTTATGTCCCTGTATGTTATTTCTTGTTTTAAGTGTTTTCTTTAAAGTGATTTTATATTTCTCTTTTTTTATTTTCTTTATAATACATGTTAAGTTTTCTTTTTTCTTTTCCCCCCTCATATTGTGGTGAGGATTAAGAACCCCTCCGTTTCATTGGGTGTCCTCTCTTTTGGACCAATCTAATTTAGTGTTTCCCAGAGTGCTTAAAAGATGCTACTTTTTCTTTCTGTACTTCATTATTCATGTCTGCATCTAGCACCACCTGTTTGGAGGGCATCCTAGCTGTCCCATTGAGGTTACTTATTGTATGATATATACTCCTTAATTATTTAATCAATATTGTGCAGGCTCTGACGGGGTTGCTGATTGCAAAACTGGATGTAGAATCTGCCTTTTGTCTTCACTTTCTTTTTCGGCTCATGGGCTGTGTTTTGGAAGGGCAATACTATGTTGATTGGTGCCTGCCGATGGGCTGTTCTGTTTGGTGTGCATATTTTGAAACTTTTCGCACATTCTTGCACTAGCCTGTTGCATTGGCGGCAGGTAATGGTTCCATCGTGCCTTACCTTGATGATTTACTGTCAGTGGGGCCCCCCCCAGACTCAGCACTGTGTGGATCTGATGTGGGTGATGAGAGAGTTGATGGAGAAGTTTGCGGTTCCGTTGGTTGAGGATAAGACTCAGGACTCCTTTACCTTTTTAACCTTCCTAGGCATTTAAATAGGCACCCTGAACATCAAATGTAGGTTACCAATGGTTGAAGTTCAATGCAAGCTGGGGGCGGTTGGGGTGGGGCAGGTCCTGCTTCCATTGGCATGCATATAAGGTGCATTGGAAAAAATGAGACTGGCGAAATTATGCTGCCATTTTCCTGCGGTGATGCTGGATTGGCTTGCTTGGTTGTGGGAGAGAAATGTCAAGAAGAGGGTGATTCATGGTTGACTTGCTTAGATTCTTGCACCTGGGCCCTGTGCTTTCTAGTTACGCCTCTGGATAGGCAGGTTATGTACAATGGCCCATAACCAAATTTCTTTCAGTCACTTTATTTGTAATAAATATGCCATAGACAAAAAAATGTATCTGCCACTATTTTTAAAATGACATGCCCTATCTGAATCATGAAAGTTTAATTTGGACTTTACTATCCCTTTAAAGGTTGTGGGTGTGCAGAAGCTCACTTTCAGGTAGGGAGCCTATCACAGTACACTGATTAATGCAGCTTATGGTGGGCCTCTGGGAGGTCTATGCCTTGGAACATGAGGTATTGCTGGTTAGGGTAGCCTTCGGGCTTGACTTTTTTGGTGCACTTCAGATTTGGGAGCTAGTAGCTCTGTCAAGGGTTTTCCGTTGTAGCAGGGTGCAAGTGGATCACATGTTACCTCCTGGTGCAGTGCTGTTGTTTGTTCCAAGGTCAAAAGCAGACAAGGAAGCTGGGGGTATGTGGCTTACTTTTTCAGAACATGCCAATGAGCAGATTTGCCTGGTGAGGCGTGTTGGGTAGTATGTGAGAATACTTCTTGTGGGTGTTCTTGGTGCATGCTGATAGTTCTACATTATCTTGCTTCCAGTTTTGAAGGGTATTGGCCCTTACGGCAGAGCGGGCTGGATTGGATGTGCATTGCATCTCATTCATTTGGGCTGTGCTGAGCAGACCTTCTGGCTTTATTGCAGGAGGTTCATTGGCAGTGGTTAAAACCTTTGCTTGGGGGCAACAATTTTGGGTCTATATATCTTAGGATAGGATATGATGCAAAATGATAAGATAGCTTAAGATAGGATAGGATGTTATAGGATGGGATAGGGTGTTATAGAATATTATAAGATGGGATAGGGTGTTATAAGATGTTGTAGGATGGTATAGGGTGTTATAGGATTGCTTAGGATGGGATAGGGCCTTATAGGATGTTATAGGGTATTAAAGGATGGGGTAGGATGTTATAGGATGGGATAGGGTGTTATAAGATGTTATAGGATGGGATAGGGTGTTATAGGAAGGGATAGGGTGTTACAGGTTTAGATAGGGTGTTACAGGATGGGATAGGGTATTATAGGATGGGATAGGGTGTTAGAGAATGGGATATGGCATTATAGGATGGGGTAGGGTGTTTTTGGATAGCTTAGGATGGGTAGGGTGTTACAGGATGGGATAGGGTGTTACAGGATGGGATAGGGTGTTATAGGATGGGATAGGGTGTTATAGGATGGGATAGGGTGTTATAGGATGGGATAGGGTGTTATAGGATGGGATAGGGTGTTATAGGATGGGATAGGGTGTTACAGGCTGGGATATGGTGTTATAGGATGAGATAGGGTGTTATAGGATGGGATAGGGTGTTATAGGATGGGATAGGGTGTTATAGGATAGGTTAGGATGTTATATTGTAGGATAGGTAAGAATGGGATATAATTTATATCATAAATATAGGGTGTTACAGGATGGGATATGGTATTATAGGATGGGATATGGTGTTATAGGATGGGATAGGGTGTTACAGGCTGGGATATGGTGTTATAAGATGGGATAGGGTATAGGATGGGATAGGGTGTTATAGGATGGGATAGGGTGTTACAGGCTGGGATATGGTGTTATAGCATGGGATAGGGTATTATAGGATGGGATAGGGTGTTATAGGATGGGATAGGGTGTTATAGGATGGGATAGGGTATTATAGGATGGGATAGGGTGTTATAGGATGGGATAGGGTGTTCTAGGATAGGTTATGATGTTATATTGTAGGATATGTAAGAATGGGATATAATTTATATCATAGGATTGACTAGTATAGTAAGTGGTACTTTTCTAGAGATTTAGTAAATGTTATTGATAATCTAATAAATAAGTAGCATGAAACTTGGTGGAGCAGTGAGATAGCTCAGTGGGTTTAGAGGTTGGCCACAGTATCAATGGTTGAAATCTCAGCACGTCTGATTCAGGTTTTCCTCCTTCTGACTTCAATAAACTGATAACCATTAAGCTGGGAAATAACCTCTGTTACCTAGCACCTGTTAGTTATCAGTTAATAGCTAAATGTAGTCCCTGTGCTCGGTAAGTAAAGTGCTATCAGCAATACAATTATAACAGTGTTTTCAGGCATTGTTACCAGGAGATGAAGTTGGGCTGCTCTGCAATTACCACAACCTATGCACTTACATTAATCCTGAACAAACTGCTGTATATACCTTTATTAAAGGGGCATATTTCCCATTGTTATTTTTAAATGAGGACGTTTTAGTATGCTTTACAGTTTTTCTATATCGATTTTTCCTGAAAACTAAATATATGCCTAGATTACAAGTTTTGCTCTATAGAAGGTGCAAAACAAATGCAAAAAAAGTTATGTTATTTCACCACCCATAGCGCTGCCATTACGAGTTTCTGAAAAACCTCCTTGTGAGTGTGATATGGTGGTGTTAAGCTCCATACCGCACAAAAGCCAAGGGCTGCTTTGACGTGCTTGTGCACGCTTTCCCCTATAGACATCAATGGGGAGAGAGTGTTAGAAAAATACCTAACACCTGAAGTGCGGAATAGCAATCGCCATAACGCAACCCTATTGGTGTCTATGGGAAAAAAAAAGTTATGTTTAAACCCAACACCCTAACATAAACCCCAAGTCTAAACACCCCTAACCACCACCGACACCAAAATAAAGTTATTAACCCCTAATCTGCCACTCCCGACATCACCGCCACTAATAAAAGTTATTAACTCCTATTCCGCCGCTCCCCAACATCGCCGCCACTATAATACATTTATTAACCCCTAAACCCCTGGTCTCCCACATCACCGCCACTAAATAAACCTATTAACCCCTAGACCGCCAGCCCCCCCACATCTCAAAAAACTAAATTAAACTATTAACCCCTAAACCTCTGGCCTTCCACATAACAGCCACTAAATAAACCTATTAACCCCTAAACCGCCAGCCCCCTAACTTTATAATTATTACAATATTACTATCTTAAAATAAGTAAAAACTTACCTGTGAAATAAGTTTAAACTATAAATTAACCTAACATAACTATTCTAATAAAATTAAAATAACTACCAATTAAAAAAACGAAATTACACATTAAACAAAAACCTAACACTACTAAAATAAATTAAGTCTAAAATTACAAAAAATAAAAAATACTGAATTACGAAAAATAACAAACACTAAATTACGAAAAATGACAAACGAAATAATCAAAAATTAAAACAATTACACTTAATTTAATAGCCCTATAAAAATAAAAAATAAACCTAGCCTACAATAAATTACCAATAGCCCTTAAAATGGCCTTTTGTAGGGCATTGCAAAAGAAATCAGCTCTTTTACCTGGAAAAAAATACAAAGACCCCCCCCAACAGTAAAACCCACCACCCAACCAACCTCCCAAAATAAAAAACCTAAATCTAACAAAAACCTAAGCTACCCATTGCCCTTAAAAAATCATTTGTATGGGCATTGCCCTTAAAAGGGTGTTCAGCTCTTTTATATTGACCTGAAAAGTTCATTCAGCTCTTTTACCTAAATCCCAATTTAAAAAAAAAAAAAAAAGCTAACACTAACCCCCGAAGATCCACTCACAGTTTTCTGAAGTCCGGACATTCATCTTTATCCAGGCGGCGAGATGTCTTCATCCAGGCGACGTCTTCTATCTTCCTCCCGGTGGCGCGGAGCGGATCCATCCTTGAAGACATCCAGTGGCGGGGATGTGGGCGGGCAGCAGATTAGGGGTTAATAGGTTTAATATAGTGTTTGCAATGTGGGAAGGCCTCGGTTTAGGGGTTTATAGGTAGTTTATAGGTGTTAGTGTACTTTGTAACACTTTAGTTATGAGTTTTGTGAAACATTTTTGTGGTGCAAAACTCATAACTACTACTCTCAGATGGCGGTATGGATCGTGTCGGTATAGGCTGTGATGCAAGCTTTTTAGCCTCACCCCACAACCTGTAATACCGGCGCTATGGAAATCCCACACAAAAAGGTTTTTTTTTTTTTTAGTGCGGGATTGACGTTGCATTACAGGCTAAAATGCTTGCGTTACAGCTATACCGACACGACTCGTAATGGCAGCGTTACTGTTTTTAAGCTGAAATTGCCATTTTTTCAGCATTAAAACTGTACACACAACTGGTAATCTAGGTGACAGATTGCTCTCAAGCTTGCAAGATGTGTCATTGTTCACTAATAGAGTAGTGGGCATTGTCCTTACCAGCCAGTGAGATATTTCATCCCATGCATGCTGTGCAGAGACAGAGGGGAGTAAAGGATGGGTTAGCAAGGGAGGAGAGTGTCCAGCGGGAGAGAAAGAGTAAGTGGGAAAGGAGGAGAAAAGAGAAGTGAGTGAGAGGAGGAGAGAAGTGAAGTGAGAGGAGGTAATAAGAGGGTGAGTGGGATAGGAAAAAAGAAGAGGGGTGAGTAGGACAAGAGGGGAGGCCTGAGTGGGACAAGAGGAAAGAAGAGGGGTGAGTAGGAGAGAAGAGGGGAGATTGGGATAGAAGGAGAGGGGTGAGTGGTAAAGGAGGAGAGGAGAGGGCTGAGTGGGACAGGAGGAGAGAAGAGCGTGAGTGGGACAGGAGGAGAGGGCGAGTGGGGGAGGAGGAGAGTAGAGGGGTGAGTGGCGCAGGAGGAGAGAAAATGGGTGAGTGGGGGAGGAGGAGAGAAGAGGGGTGAATCAGAAGCAGGCACATCAGGGACAGGGTAATAAGAAGCAGGCACATCAGGGACAGGGTAATCAGAAGCAGCCACATCAGGGTCCGTCACAATAGGGACAGGGACATCAAGGCAGACATATCAGGAGCAGCAGGTATATCAGGAGCAGGCGTATCAGGAGCAGACATATCAGGAGCAGGTATATCAGGAGCAGGGATATAAGGATCAGGAACATCAGGCCAGGCATATCAGGGGCAGGCATATCAGGGGCAGGCATATCAGGAGCAGGCATATCAAGAGCAGGGATATCAGGGGCAGGTATATCGGGGCAGGTATATCAGGAGCAGGTACTGTATATCAAGGGCAGGCATATCAGGAGCAGGTTTATCAGGGGCAGATATATCAGGAGCAGGCATATCAGGAGCAGGTATCTCAGGAGCAGGCATATCAGGAGCAGGCATATCAGGAGCAGGTATAGCAGGGGCAGGCATATCAGGAGCAGGCATATAAAGGAGCAGGTATATAAAGAGCAGGCATCTCAGGAGCAGGCATATAAGGAGCA
Organism: Bombina bombina; assembly: GCF_027579735.1. NCBI lineage: Eukaryota > Metazoa > Chordata > Amphibia > Anura > Bombinatoridae > Bombina > Bombina bombina. The sequence continues at coordinate 414,092,408 of NC_069505.1, forward strand.
GGCATATCAGGAGCAGGTATATCAGGAGCAGGCATATCAAGAGCAGGCATATCAAGAGCAGGCATATCAGGAGCAGGCATATCAAGAGCAGGCATATCAGGAGCAGGCATATCAGGAGCAGGCATATCAGGAGCAGGCAAATAAGGAGCAGGTATATCAGGAGCAGGCATATCAGGAGCAGGCCTATCAGGAGCAGGTATATCAGGAGCAGGCATTTCAGGAGCAGGCATATCAGGAGCAGGCATATCAAGAGCAGGCATATCAGGAGCAGGTATAGCAGGGGCAGGAAAGTTCCAAGTGTTCCAGCACCAAGATAACTCCTTAATCAAGGATTGTAGGTATGCAGGCTATCTGAGACCAGCACCACAGTCCAAAGTATATACAAATTCCAAGTATTAGATAGCAGCACCAACAATGTAGAGTATTAAAGATTTTATTAAAAGGGACAGTAAAGCCCAAAAAACTTTCATGATATCAGGGGCAGGTATATCCGGAGCAGGCATATCAGGTGCAGGTATATCAGGTGCAGGTATATCAGGGGCAGGTATATCAGGAGCAGGCATATCAGGTGCAGGTATATCAGGGGCAGGTATATCAGGAGCAGGCATATCAGGAGCAGGCATACCAGGAGCAGGTATATCCAGAGCAGGCATATCAGGAGCAGGTATAGCAGGGGCAGGCATATCAGGAGCAGGCATATAAAGGAGCAGGTATATCAAGAGCACACATATCAGGAGCAGGCATATCAGGAGCAGGCATCTCAGGATCAGGTGTATCAGGAGCAGGTATATCAGGAGCCGGCATATCAGGATCAGGCATACCAGGAGCAGGTATAGCAGGGGCAGGCATATCAGGAGCAGGCATATAAGGAGCAGGTATATCAGGGGCAGGTATATCAGGAGCAGGCATATAAGGAGCATGTATATCAAGAGCAGACATATCAGGAGCAGGCATCTCAGGATCAGGTGTATCAGGAACAGGTATATCAGGAGCAGGCATATCAGGAGCAGGTATATCAGGAGCAGGCAATTAAGAAGCAGGCATATCAGGAGCAGGTATATCAGGGGCCGGTATTTCAGGAGCAGACATATCAGGTGCAGGTATATCAGGGGCAGGTATATGAGGAGCAGGCATATCAGAAGCAGGCATACCAGGAGCAGTTATATCCAGAGCAGGCATATCAGGAGCAGGTATAGCAGGGGCAGGCATATCAGGAGCAGGCATATAAGGAGCAGGCATATCAAGAGCAGGCATATCAGGAGCAGGCATCTCAGGATCAGGTTATCAGGATCAGGTTTATCAGGAGCAGGTATAGCAGGGGCAGGCATATCAGGAGCAGGCATATAAAGGAGCAGGTATATCAAGAGCAGGCATCTCAGGAGCAGGCATCTAAGGAGCAGGCATATAAGGAGCAGGCATATCAGGAGCAGGTATATCAGGAGCAGGCATATTAAGAGCAGGCATATCAGGAGCAGGCATATCAAGAGCAGGCATATCAGGAGCAGGCAAATAAGGAGCAGGCATATAAGGAACAGGTATATCAGGAGCCGGCATATCAGGAGCAGGTATATCAGGAGCAGGCATTTCAGGAGCAGGCATTTCAGGAGCAGGTATATCAGGAGCAGGCATATCAGGAGCAGGCATATCAAGAGCAGGCATATCAGGAGCACGTATAGCAGGGGCAGGAAAGTTACAAGTGTTCCAGCACCAAGGTAACTCCTTAATCAAGAATTGTAGGTATGCAGGCTATCTGAGACCAGCACCACAGTCCAAAGTATATACAAATTCCAAGTATTAGATAGCAGCACCAACAATGTAGAGTATTAAAGATTGTATTAAAAGGGATAGTCAAGCCAAAAAAACCTTTCATGATATCAGGGGCGGGTATATCAGGAGCAGGCATATCAGGAGCAGGCATACCAGGAGCAGGTATATCAAGAGCAGGCATATCAGGAGCAGGTATAGCAGGGTCAGGCATATCAGGAGCAGGCATATAAGGAGCAGGTATATCAAGAGCAGACATATCAGGAGCAGGCATCTCAGGATCAGGTTTAAAGGAGAAAATTGTGTGATGGCACTACTCAAAATATAGAGGGATGGGCTAGTACTGGTCAAAAAAATGGCCTTATTTTATTATCAGATGCCCTTGGGTGCTGTGTACTTATTTACAATGCAGAAAGTAACCTAGGGGTTACAAAAAGAGTACACTTCAAAGCACTCACCCCCTCATCAGTGTGTAAGAATGGAGCGTGGTGTATATGAAAAAAGGACACGTTAAAACATAAACACTTTAATAGAACAATTTAAAACTTGGGTCAATTAAAAACACTAGAGAACTATTATGAGCCCTATTCAGTAAGGGCATCAAAGTATATTAGCTTCTCATATTTGCTGAGTGTCCTATTCACTATGGTTAATGGTATAACAGTACTATGGCGTGCTCCTGCAGAAACACAGTTAAAAATTATATCTATAGTACCAAATAGTAAACAGGAATTAAATAACAACCATAAATATGAATCAGTTGTGTTGGGAATACTAATAACCTTTGTGGCAGGCGGTCAGTCTCAGTGTAGTAATGAGAGCTGGAATGCAGTCTAGTAATTGTAAATAAGTGCAAATAAGGGGGTTACTTCCCTTAAGATTCGCTGTAAATAGGCTTGTATTAAACTAGCGATGGTAAGTGTTGAACTCTATGTATGCCATGGTGCAGTCTCAGAGGATTGCAAGGAGAATTGAGTGCCAGTACGATTCTGTAATAGTAGTTCCATAAAGAGGTTGCCAGGTTAGTATTACAATTGGCAATTTCTACAGAGGTTACTAGAAGTCCTTGTGCAATATAATCTAATGGTCGATACACTGAATGTTGCCTAGTCACCACCATATAATTGTATATAGATATGTTTCAATACATTACTAGAATTGCATACTTAAGTATTAGAGTGTTATTGCTTTTAAGCCTCACTATTGTAGTTATATCGCAGCAGCGTTCACATAATTGTATATAAATGCATTTCAGTACATTACTAGGATTGCATACTTAAGTATGAGAGTATTGTTGTATTTAAGCCTCACTGCTGTAGTTATATCGCAGCAGCGTTCACATAATTGTATATAAATGCATTTCAGTACATTACTAGGATTGCATACTTAAGTATGAGAGTATTGTTGTTTATAAGCCTCACTACTGTAGTTATATCGCAGCAGCGTTCAATTAATTGTATATAGATACATTTCAATACATTACTAGGATTGCATACTTAAGTATTAGAGTATTGTTGTATTTAAGCCTCACTGCTGTGATTATATCACAGCAGCGTTCAGGTAATAACAAATTATTTTGAAATGAAATATATCAAGTTATTATGTACAATTAAGAAATGGATTAGTTAGTTGTTATATAGTGATTTTAGCTGAGACAATAATAAACCGTTTGCTTGATCCCTAATAAAAGATGACCAGTAGGTTTATGCTTATTGCATTGGTTGGGTTTCGTGCTGCAGGTATAGTTATAAGTATAAAGCTATGTACGTTATTGCAAATTACTAACGCAACATAATTACTGTTTTGTTATATGCTGTATACACAATGTAGCAGAGTGCCCAACCATAGAGAGCAGCGGTAATATTGTTAACCGCTTAATGAGACGACAAGTCTCATTGCATTGGAGCCATACTCCTAAGTGAATAGCCTGACTGACTAATCTGAGTATACGTTGTAATCGTCAGCTCAGATCTCAAGTATTATCTTACTAAATAGTTCATCTAGATACTAAAATAAGAGGGACCCAATTCCCCCTTCTCCTGACATGTTTCGCCGGGTAAACCGGCTTTTTCGAAGGCCTCAGGATCAGGTATATCAGGAGCAGACATATCAGGAGCAGGCATATCAGGAGCAGGCATATCAAGAGCAGGCATATCAGGGGCAGGCATATCAGGAGCAGGCATATCAAGAGCAGGCATATCAGGGGCAGGCATATCAGGAGCAGGCATATCAGGGGCAGGCATATCAGGAGCAGGCATATCAAGAGCAGGCATATCAGGGGCAGGTATATCAGGAGCAGGTACTGTATATCAAGGGCAGGCATATCAGGAGCAGGTTTATCAGGGGCAGATATATCAGGAGCAGGCATATCAGGAGCAGGTATATCAGGAGCAGGCATATCAGGAGCAGGCATATAAGGAGCAGGCATATCAGGAACAGGCATATCAGGAGCAGGCATATCAGGAGCAGGTATAGCAGGGGCAGGCATATCAGGAGCAGGCATATAAAGGAGCAGGTATATCAAGAGCAGACATCTCAGCAGCAGGCATATCAGGAGCAGGCATATAAGGAGCAGGCATATCAGGAGCAGGTATATCAGGAGCAGGCATATCAAGAGCAGGCATATCAGCAGCAGGCATATCAGGAGCAGGCAAATAAGGAGCAGACATATCAGGAGCAGGCATATCAGGAGCAGGCATATCAGGAGCAGGCATATCAGGAGCAGGTATATCAGGAGCAGGCCTATCAGGAGCAGGTATATCAGGAGCAGGCATTTCAGGAGCAGGTATATCAGGAGCAGGCATATCAGGAGCAGGTATATCAAGAGCAGGCATATCAGGAGCAGGTATAGCAGGGACAGGAAAGTTCCAAGTGTTCCAGCACCAAGGTAACTCCTTAATCAAGGATTGTAGGTATGCATGCTATCTGAGACCAGCACCACAGTCCAAAGTATATACAAATTCCAAGTATTAGATAGCAGCACCACCAATGTAGAGTATTAAAGATTTTATTAAAAGGGACAGTCAAGCCCAAAACACTTTGATGATATCAGGGGCAGGTATATCAGGAGCAGGCATATCAGGTGCAGGTATATCAGTGGCAGGTATATCAGGAGCAGGCATATCAGGAGCAGGCATACCAGGAGCAGGTATATAAAAAGCAGGCATATCAGGAGCAGGTATAGTAGGGGCAGGCATATCAGGAGCAGGCATATAAGGAGCAGGTATATCAGGAGCAGGCATATCAGGAGCAGGCATCTCAGAATCAGGTGTATCAGGAGCAGGTATATCAGGAGCAGGCATATCAGGAGCAGGTATAGCAGGGGCAGGCATATCAGGAGCAGGCATATAAAGGAGCAGGTATATCAAGAGCAGGCATCTCAGGAGCAGGCATCTCAGGAGCAGGCATATAAGGAGCAGGCATATAAGGAGCAGGCATATCAGGAGCAGGCATATCAGGAGCAGGCATTTCAATAGCAGGTATATCAGGACAGGAGCAGGCATATCAGGAGCAGGCATATCAAGAGCAGGCATATCAGGAGCAGGTATAGCAGGGGCAAGAAAGTTCCAAGTGTCCCAGCACCAAGGTAACTCCTTAATCAAGGATTGTAGGTATGCAGGCTATCTGAGACCAGCACCACATTCCAAAGTATATACAAATTCCAAGTATTAGATAGCAGCACCACCAAGGTAGAGTATTAAAGATTTTATTAAAAGGGACAGTCAAGTCCAAAAAAACTTTCATGATTAAAATAGGGAATGTAATTTTAAACAACTTTCCAATTTACTTTTATCACCAATTTTGCTTTGTTCTCTTGTTATTCTTAGTTGAATGCTAATTCTAGGAGGTTCATATGCTAATTTCTTTTCTTAGACCTTGAAGACTGCCTCTAATCTGAATGCATTTTGACCACTAGAGGGCATTAGTTCATGTGTTTCATTTAGATAATATTGAACTTATGCACATGAAGTTACCCTGGAGTGAGAACTGATGGCTAAATAGCAAGTCTGTCAAAAGAAATGAAATAAGGGGGCAGTTTGCAGAGGCTTAGATACAAGGTAATCACAGAGGTAAAAAAAAAGTGTATTTATATAACTGTGTTGCTTATGCAAAACTGGGTAATGGGTAATAAAGGGCAGGCATAGCAAGAGCAGGCATATCAGGAGCAGGTATATCAGGAACATGCATATCAGGAGCAGGTATATCAGGAGCATGCATATCAGGAGCAGGCATAGCAAGAGCAGGCATATCAGGAGCAGGTATAGCAGGAGCATGCATATCAAGAGCAGGCATAGCAAGAGCAGGCATATCAGGAGCAGGTATATCAGGAGCATGCATATCAGGAGCAGGCATAGCAAGAGCAGGCATATCAGGAGCAGGTATAGCAGGAGCATGCATATCAGGAGCAGGCATAGCAAGAGCAGGCATATCAGGAGCAGGTATATCAGGAGCATGCATATCAGGAGCAGGCATAGCAAGAGCAGGCATATAAGGAGCAGGTATATCAGGAGCATGCATATCAAGAGCAGGCATAGCAAGAGCAGGCATATCAGGAGCAGGTATATCAGGAGCATGCATATAAAGAGCAGGCATAGCAAGAGCAGGCATATCAGGAGCAGGTATATCAGGAGCAGGTATAGCAAGAGCAGGCATATCAGGAGCAGGTATATCAGGAGCATGCATATCAGGAGCAGGCATAGCAAGAGCAGGCATATCAGGAGCAGGTATAGCAGGGGCAGGAAAGTTCCAAGTGTTCCAGCACCAAGGTAACTCCTCAATCAAGGATTGTAGGTATGCAGGCTATCTGAGACCAGCACCACAGTCCAAAGTATATACAAATTCCAAGTATTAGATAGCAGCACCACCAATGTAGAGTATTAAAGATTTTATTAAAAGGGACAGTCAAGTCCAAAAAAACTTTCATGATTAAAATAGGGAATGTAATTTTAAACAACTTTCCAATTTACTTTTATCACCAATTTTGCTTTGTTCTCTTGTTATTCTTAGTTGAATGCTAATTCTAGGAGGTTCATATGCTAATTTCTTTTCTTAGACCTTGAAGACTGCCTCTAATCTGAATGCATTTTGACCACTAGAGGGCATTAGTTCATGTGTTTCATTTAGATAATATTGAACTTATGCACGTGAAGTTACCCTGGAGTGAGCACTGATGGCTAAATAGCAAGTCTGTCAAAAGAAATGAAATAAGGGGGCAGTTTGCAGAGGCTTAGATACAAGGTAATCACAGAGGTAAAAAAAAGTGTATTTATATAACTGTGTTGGTTATGCAAAACTGGGTAATGGGTAATAAAGGGATTATCTATTTTTTTTTAAACAGCAAAAATTCTGTCCCTTTAAGCCAACATAAAAAGAAGTGACAACGTTTTGTATTTATATCCTTAGTCATGTCCATTTTACAATCAAATAAAATTAGCCTTAAAGCCACCCCCTCACACACACACCTGGGTTAACCCCTTATTAAGATCTCTAAATTTAACATAATAACAGCTCCACCTAATGGAATTACAATGAAACAACCTGCTATTCCTATACAACACAGTATAAGCATTTTACAAGCACATATTCCAATCTATCTCTCTGTTCATCCCCCCTGGGGTCATTGTCCCCAACTCATGAATCCAGTACAGCTCCCTACATTAAAGTATTTTACTCCTATCGCCCCCCCCCCCCTCCTTGGGATGTTTACCTGCTCTAGGATCTGGAACCTCAACTGGCTCACTTGGTGGCCAGCTGTAACAAAATGATTTGAGACTGGTGCTTCAAGGTCCCCCAATCTAATATTGCTTTTATGTTGGTTTTTGACGTGCTCGTGCACGCTTTCCCCCATAGATATCAATGGGGAGAGAGTGTTCGAAAAAAACACCTGAAGTGCGGAATGAAAAGCTCCGTAACGCAACCCCATTGATGTCTATGGGGAAAAAAAGTTACGTTTAAACCTAACACCCTAACATAAACCCCAAATCTAAACACCCCATAATCTGCCATCCCTGACATTGCCGACACCAAAATAAAGTTATTAACCCCTAATCTGCCGCTCCCAACATCGCCGCCACTAATAAAAGTTATTAACCCCTATCCCGCCGCTCCCCAACAAGCCGCCACTATAATAAATGTATTAAACCCTAAACCTCTGGCCTCCCACATTACCGCCACTTAAAGGGACAGTCTACACCAGAATTGTTATTGTTTTAAAAGATAGATAATCCCTTTATTACCCATTCCCCATTTTTGCATAACCAACACAGTTATATTAATATACTTTTAACCTCTGTGATTATCTTGTATCTAAGCCTCTGCAAACTGCCCCTTTATTTCAGTTCTTTTGACAGACTTGCAGTTTAGCCAATCAGTGCCTGCTCCCAGATAACTTCACGTGCACGAGCACAGTGTTATCTATATGAAATACATGAAAAACTGTTAAAATGCATTCTGAAAAGAGGTGGCCTTCAAGGTCTAAGAAATTAGCATATGAACCTCCTAGGTTAAGCTTTCAACTAAGAATACCAAGAGAAGAAAGCAAAATTGGTGATAAAAGTAAATTGGAAAATTGTTTAAAATTACATGCTCTATCTGAATCATGAAAGTTTATTTTGGCCTAGACTTTCCCTTTAATAAACCTATTAACTTTATATTAAATTACAATATCCCTATCTTAAAATAAATAAAAACTTACATGTGAAATTAAAAAAACTATAAATTAACCTAACATAACTATTATACTAAACTATTATACGAAAATTAAAATAACTACCAATTAAAAGTGCTAAATTACACATTAAAAAAAAACAACACTACCAAAAAAAATTAAGTCTAAAATTACAAAAAATAAAAAATACTTAATTACAAAAAATAGCAAACAAAATTATCAAAAATAAAAACAATTACACCTAATCTAATAGCCCTATACAAATAAAAAGCACCCACAAAATAAAAAAACCCTAGCCTACAATAAACTACTAATAGCCATTAAAAGGGCCTTTTGTAGGGCATTGTCCTAAATAATTCAGCTCTTTTACCTGGAAAAAATACAAAGACCCCAACAGTAAAACCCAGCACCTAACCAACCCCTCAAAATAAAAAACCTAACTCTAACAAAAACCTAAGCTACCCATTGCCCTGAAAAGGGCATTTGTATGGGCATTGCTCTTAAAAGGGCATTCAGCTCTTTTGCATTGCCCTGAAAAGGGCATTCAGCTCTTTTACCTAAAGTCCAAAACCCTAATTTAAAAAAAAACACCCACATTTTTTAAAAAAAACCTAACACTAACCCCCGACAATCCACTCACAGTTTCTGAAGTCTGGACATCCATCCCCATCCAGGCGGCGTCTTCTATCTTCATCCCGGCGGCACGGAGCGGATCCTTACTTGAAGAAATCCAGCGTGGAGCGTCCTCTTCATATGGTCACCGCCGTACACAGGATCTTCAATGCAAGGGAGCCTTTTCAAAATGGCGTCCCTTGCATTCCTATTGGCTGATTTGATTCTTGAAATTTAATTCAGCCAATAGAGAGCTTCTGAAATCCTATTGGCTGTTCAAATAAGCCAATAGGATGAGGAGCTACTGAAATTCTATTGACTGATTTGAATAGCCAATAGAATTTCATTAGCTCTCATCCTGTTGGCTGTCTCACTCTCATGAATTGGCTCCTGGGTAAAGATTTTAACAGAGCTGGAGGATGAGCACTTTGAAAATGCAATAGGTTATTGCAATCTGTTTCTTTCTTGTATATGTCTACCGACAACACCCCCCCACCCCCCATTTTTATATACTGTTGTATCCAGGAAATCAATCCTTTCTTCACTTAAATTTAATTTAAATTTAATACGTTGGGTGGCACTGTTCAGATCTTTCACAAACTCCTCCAGGGTTCCAATGTCGCCCAACCATATGCCAAATATATCATCTATATAGCGCCACCAGGTGGCGCAATATAGAAGAAACAATGGATGATTGTATATAAAGTATTCCTTGAATACATGCATGAAAATATTTGCATAAGTAGGGGTGACATTGGAACCCCTGGCAGTTCCCTGGAGCTGAAGATAAAATTGGTCTTGAAATAAAAAATAGTTACAACTCAGAACAATGTACATAAGTTCTAAAATATATTCCCTTTGATTGTTACTTATATCTTTATTTTCAAATAGACATCTATTCACAGCCCTTAGGCCTGCTTCATGGGTAATTGACGTATACAAGCTTGTTACATCCAGGCTAAATAAAATACCTTTGTTACCTTCCAATGTTATACCTTGTATTTTATTCACAAAGTCACCTGTATCTTTGATAAATGAACTGGAGTTAACAAATGGTCTTAACACATTATCCAAGTATATGGCCACTCTTGATAGGACAGAGCCTACACCAGCCACAATTGGACAGCCAAGGGGGTTTTGGGCATCTTTGTGCACTTTAGGGAGTGTATATAATACTGGTATGATGTCTTCTGTCTCCAAAATGAATTTTACAACATTGCCATTAATCAACCCATTTTTTGTGCTTTCTTTACACAAGCTTTAATTTCCTTTTTAACTCTTATAGTTGGGTTGTTTGTCAGCAACTTGTACATCTCTCTATCTGCAAGTTGGCTCTCGATTTCCTTAACATATTAGTTCTTATCTAAAATTACTAATGCTCCCCCCTTGTCCGCCTCCTTAAGGATACGATTTTCACTATCCTGCAATTTCCTTATGGCAGCTCTGTCCCATTTATCAAAGTTATTTAGACTGGCAATTTTGGGGCACCCCATTTTTTTATATTTTTAGTAAGAATTTTTCAGGAGCAGGTATATCAGGAGCATGCATATCAGGAGCAGGTATATCAGGAGCATGCATAGCAAGAGCAGGTATAGCAGGAGCATGCATATCAGGAGCAGGTATATCAGGAGCAGGTATAGCAAGAGCAGGCATATCAGGAGCAGGCATATCAGGAGCAGGCATATCAGGAGCATGCATATCAGGAGCAGGTATATCAGGAGCATGCATATCAGGAGCAGGCATAGCAAGAGCAGGCATATCAGGAGCAGGTATATCAGGAGCATGCATAGCAAGAGCAGGTATAGCAGGAGCATGCATATCAGGAGCAGGTATATCAGGAGCAGGTATAGCAAGAGCAGGCATATCAGGAGCAGGCATATCAGGAGCAGGCATATCAGGAGCATGCATATCAGGAGCAGGTATATCAGGAGCATGCATATCAGGAGCAGGCATAGCAAGAGCAGGCATATCAGGAGCAGGTATATCAGGAACATGCATATCAGGAGCAGGTATATCAGGAGCATGCATATCAGGAGCAGGCATAGCAAGAGCAGGCATATCAGGAGCAGGTATAGCAGGAGCATGCATATCAAGAGCAGGCATAGCAAGAGCAGGCATATCAGGAGCAGGTATATCAGGAGCATGCATATCAGGAGCAGGCATAGCAAGAGCAGGCATATCAGGAGCAGGTATAGCAGGAGCATGCATATCAGGAGCAGGCATAGCAAGAGCAGGCATATCAGGAGCAGGTATATCAGGAACATGCATATCAGGAGCAGGCATAGCAAGAGCAGGCATATCAGGAGCAGGTATATCAGGAGCATGCATATCAAGAGCAGGCATAGCAAGAGTAGGCATATCAGGAGCAGGTATATCAGGAGCATGCATATAAAGAGCAGGCATAGCAAGAGCAGGCATATCAGGAGCAGGCATATCAGGAGCAGGTATAGCAAGAGCAGGCATATCAGGAGCAGGTATATCAGGAGCATGCATATCAGGAGCAGGCATAGCAAGAGCAGGCATATCAGGAGCAGGTATAGCAGGGGCAGGAAAGTTCCAAGTGTTCCAGCACCAAGGTAACTCCTCAATCAAGGATTGCAGGTATGCAGGCTATCTGAGACCAGCACCACAGTCCAAAGTATATACAAATTCCAAGTATTAGATAGCAGCACCACCAATGTAGAGTATTAAAGATTTTATTAAAAGGGACAGTCAAGTCCAAAAAAACGTTCATGATTAAAATAGGGAATGTAATTTTAAACAACTTTCCAATTTACTTTTATCACCAATTTTGCTTTGTTCTCTTGTTATTCTTAGTTGAATGCTAATTCTAGGAGGTTCATATGCTAATTTCTTTTCTTAGACCTTGAAGACTGCCTCTAATCTGAATGCATTTTGACCACTAGAGGGCATTAGTTCATGTGTTTCATTTAGATAATATTGAACTTATGCACGTGAAGTTACCCTGGAGTGAGCACTGATGGCTAAATAGCAAGTCTGTCAAAAGAAATGAAATAAGGGGGCAGTTTGCAGAGGCTTAGATACAAGGTAATCACAGAGGTAAAAAAAAGTGTATTTATATAACTGTGTTGGTTATGCAAAACTGGGTAATGGGTAATAAAGGGATTATCTATTTTTTTAAACAGCAAAAATTCTGGTGTTGACTGTCCCTTTAAGCCAACATAAAAAGAAGTGACAACGTTTTGTATTTATATCCTTAGTCATGTCCATTTTACAATCAAATAAAATCAGCCTTAAAGCCACCCCCTCAAACACACCTGGGTTAACCCCTTATTAAGATCTCTAAATTTAACATATTAACAGCTCCACCTAATGGAATTACAATGAAACAACCTGCTATCCCTATACAACACAGTATAAGCATTTGTGTAATTCACAAACTCCTCCAGGGTTCCAATGTCGCCCAACCATACGCCAAATATATCATCTATATAGCGTTTTTAAATCTTGCTCTACTAGGTGGATATAAGTAGTGACTCCGGGATTCATCTGTTGTGGTGTAAATTTAAATACTGATAAGAGGATCCGCTACAAGGAAAACACAAAGAGCCGCAATAATTGCAAATAAAGGCCGACTTTATTGAAAGTCAAGGTGAAGCCCAGGTACATACAAGCTCGGGAGGGAGCACAAAGAATGAAACGTCCGACGCGTTTCCTGCCCGGAGGCACTTCGTCAGGGACTTAAATTATTTGTTACATTCTTATTGGGACAAACATAGCGTTTGTCGTAACAGAAAAAAAACTTTTCAATTTCAAAGACATATACAATCTATGTAAGTCTCTTTTTTTTCTGGTACGACAAACGCTATGTGTGGGGAGTAAATTTACACCACAATGGGTGAATCCCGGAGTCACTACTTATATCCAACTAGTAGAACAAGATTTAATCTAAAGGGAACATAAAATCTAAAGGGAACATAAAAGGCAGCTATAGGTGCCTAGGATGTACTACCTGTAATGGGCTCATAACTACCAAAACGATCCATCATCCACACACTAATAAAGTGTACACAATCCGCCACTCACTGTCATGTAATACTACACATGTAGTGTATATGTTATTCTGCCCATGCTCAAGGTTTTATATTGGCAAAACCCAGGGCACCCTACATGAAAGAATGGTGAATTACAGATTGGCCATACGCCAGGCATTGTAAAAGGGAAGTTCGGACCAACCGGTTGCGCGACACTATGCCGAAAAGGCCCATTCAGTTTCATCCATCAGATACATCTTGATAGACCACATTCCAAAGCTGGACCAAGATGGGGACAGGAATAAGGCACTCCTGATGTGTGAGGCCCAGTGGATATACAGACTGGGCACTACACACCCAGGCAGATTGAATTCAACCCCTGACTTCAGGCTCCTGATTTAAGCCCTTCTTGTGTTACATACCTGGGGTGCACCCACCCAGAAAACATGACCACTATACCCTGAAGGTTTAAGGGAGGTTGCAGTGAGATATAATATCACACATATGCTACCTAAGGAACCTGAAATTGATCCTCTGGGCACACTATGACCGATGGTCCACACATCCTTAAGTGTCCTCTATGTGCTACATACCTGGGGTGCGTATGGGATATTGGTGCCAAGGTAATGTTAGTGATAAGATACCATTTGTATTTTCAACTGGGGATCCAGTTGATTAATATCACTATGTGGAATAGTGGCTCAATATAGTGGGAGCCCATGGTCACTCATAATAGGCACTTAAACAGAGGGTATAGGGTTTTACGTAGGATGTTTAACTACGAATTCCCAAAATTGGGGACTGATATGTGAACTATACATTCAATATGATAATGGAACTTGATTCAAATTGAATTCTACCCTGATGCTGTTCCTGTAAAAGCAATAGCTTACTGGCTATTGTGTCTCTTGATATAAGAAATATTATTCTGAACTTAGTGAGGATATAGATAAAATGTATGCCATTTTGGAGATACATTGAGGGGCTCCATTTTTGGAGTGTGTATATATGTATATAAGTTTGAAATGTAATCATTGTACTAATTGGAGTTGGGGACAAGATATCCCATTAAGGAGGTTGATATACTCACACAAGGGATGATAAGATATTACTTTTGAATGTACTGCAGATATGAGTTGCTACACATACACTTGTGCAACGGCAATCATACATGATACAATGGCAAGCATAAATTATGAGGTGTTATTAGATCATCTTATGTGATACTCATATGCTGTGTGGTAGTAAATATGGTGCTAGATTGGCACTTATATAGTTAACTCTTCCCCTGTTTAGTGAAGCTATGGTAACTGCTAATAATAGGGCACATATACACCACAATAATACTGATGTCCTAAACCCAATAAAGTTACAAAGTCCAAGTTATTTGTAACGTCTATAAATGTATTGATACAACAGTTGAATTATTCGCTTAGCTTCCCTTTTACTATGTATCAAGGTTACCATGACAACCGCTAGTGTGATTCTCACGTTTCTCTGAGTTTTGAAATACGTTCTAATGAGCGTTTTAAATTACACACCATAGCCAAGATGGAAAGTATATGTAATTAATGTAATAACACTGATAGATGTGATATGTTAAGTTACGATCTCCGTTTTTTGTATTCACACTAATGTAAGTCCTAGACAGGAAATTGGAAACTGTCACTTCTGGTTTAATGATGTGCTGGAACACAGGTTTGCATTCCAAACACTCGATTACAAGTTTTGCGTTAGAGGCTGTGCGGTGCTAACGAGCAGTTTATGCTCACCGCTCACTTACAGACAGCGCTGGTATTACGGGATTTTACAAACCCGGCGTTAGCCGCAAAAAAGTGAGCGTAGAGCAAAATTTAGCTCCACTTCTCACCTCAATACCAACGCTGCTTACGTTAGCGTTGAGCTACTAAAACGTGCTTGTGCACGATTTCCCCATAGGAATCAATGGGGGAGAGTCGGCTGAAAAAAACCTAACACCTGCAAAAAAGCAGCGTAAAGCTCCTAACGCAGCCCCATTGATTACTATGGGGAAACACATTTTATGTCTACACCTAACACCCTAACATGAACCCTGAGTCTAAACACCCCTAATCTTACACTTATTAACCCCTAATCTGCCGCCCCCAACATTGCCGACACCTGCATTATATTATTAACCCCTAATCTGCCGCTCCGGACACCGCCGCCACCTACATTATACTTATGAACCCCTAATCTGCCGCCCCCAACATCGCCGACACCAACATTTTATTTATTAACCCCTAATCTGCCGCCCCCTATGTCGCCGCAACCTACCTACACTTATTAACCCCTAATCTGCCACCCCCAACATCGCTGTCACTATAATAAAGTTATTAACCCCTAAACCTAAGTCTAACCCCAACACCCCCTAACTTAAATATAATTTAAATAAATCTAAATAAAATCACTACAATTAACTAAATAATTCCTATTTAAAACTAAATACTTACCTATAAAATAAACCATAAGATAGCTACAATATAACTAATTGTTGCATTGTAGCTAGCTTAGGGTTTATTTTTATTTTACAGGCAACTTTGTATTTGTTTTAACTAGGTACAATAGTTATTAAATAGTTATTAACTATTTAATAACTACCTAGTTAAAATAAAGACACATTTACCTGTAAAATAAAACCTAACCTAAGTTACAATTACACCTAACACTACACTATAATTAAATTAATTACCTAAATTAAATACAATTAATTACAATTAAATAAAATTATCTAAAGTACTGAAAAACCCCCCACTAAAGTACAGAAAATAATAAAGAAATTACAAGATTTTTAAACAAATTACACCAACTCTAATCCCCCTAACAAAATAAAAAAAGCCCCCCAAAATAAAAAAAGGCCCTACCCTACACTAAATTACAAATAGCCCTTAAAAGGGCCTTTTGCGGGGCATTACCCCAAAGTAATCAGCTCTCTTACCTGCAAAAAAAATTAAAAATCCCCCCCCAACATTAAAACCCACCACCAACACAACCAACCCTACTCTAAAACCCACCCAATACCCCCTTAAAAAAACCTAACACTAAGCCCTTGAAGATCACCTTACCGGGAGAAGTCTTCACCCAACCGGACCGAAGTACTCAACGAAGCCGGGAGAAGTCTTCATCCAAGCTGGGCGAAGTGGTCCTCCAGACGGGCAGAAGTCTTCATCCAGACAGCATCTTCTATCTTCATCCATCCGGCGCGGAGCGGGTCCATCTTCAAGACATCTGACGCGGAGCATCCTCTTCAATCGACGGCTAACACAGAATGAAGGTACCTTTAAGTGACGTCATCCAAGATGGCTTCCCTTCAATTCCAATTGGCTGATAGAATTCTATCAGCCAATCGGAATTAAGGTAGAAAAAAGCCTAATGGCTGATGCAATGATTAGAACAGCCAATAGAATGCCAGCTTAATCCTATTGGCTGATTGGATCAGACAATAGGATTGAAGTTCAATCCTATTGGCTGATTGCATCAGCCAATAGGATTTTTTCTACCTTAATTCCGATTAGCTGATAAAATTCTATCAGCCAATCGGAATTGAAGGGACGCCATCTTGGATGACGTCATTTAAAAAAACCTTCATTCAGTCGTCGGCTGTCGGAAGAAGAGGATGCTCCGCGTCGGATGTCTTGAAGATGGACCTGCTCCGTGACGGATGGATGAAGATAGAAGATGCTGTCTGGATGAAGACTTCTGCCCATCTGGAGGACCACTTCTGCCTGGTTGGATGAAGACTTCTGCCCGTCTGGAGGACCACTTCTGCCCGGTTGGGTGAAGACTTCTCACGGTAGGGTGATCTTTAATTTAATAACTTTATTATAGTGACAGCGATGTTGGGGGTGGCAGATTAGGGGTTAATAAGATTTTTAAACTAATTACACCTACTCTAATCCCCCTAACAAAATAAAAAAGCCCCCCAAAATAAAAAAAAGCCCTACCCTACACTAAATTACAAATAGCCCTTAAAAGGGCCTTTTGCGGGGCATTACCCCAAAGTAATCAGCTCTCTTACCTGTAAAAAAAATTACAAATCCCCCCCAACATTAAAACCCACCACCCACACAACCAACCCTACTCTAAAACCCACCCAATACCCCCTTAAAAAAACCTAACACTAAGCCCTTGAAGATCACCTTACCGGGAGAAGTCTTCACCCAACCGGACCGAAGTACTCAACGAAGCCGGGAGAAGTCTTCATCCAAGCTGGGCGAAGAGGTCCTCCAGACGGGCAGAAGTCTTCATCCAGACAGCATCTTCTATCTTCATCCATCCGGCGCGGAGCGGGTCCATCTTCAAGACATCTGACGCGGAGCATCCTCTTCAATCGACGGCTAACACAGAATGAAGGTACCTTTAAGTGACGTCATCCAAGATGGCTTCCCTTCAATTCCAATTGGCTGATAGAATTCTATCAGCCAATCGGAATTAAGGTAGAAAAAGCCTATTGGCTGATGCAATGATTGGAACAGCCAATAGAATGCCAGCTTAATCCTATTGGCTGATTGGATCAGACAATCGGATTGAAGTTCAATCCTATTGGCTGATTGCATCAGCCAATAGGATTTTTTCTACCTTAATTCCGATTAGCTGATAGAATTCTATCAGCCAATTGGAATTGAAGGGACGCCATCTTGGATGACGTCATTTAAAGGAACTTTCATTCAGTCGTCAGCCGTCGAAAGAAGAGTATGCTCCGCGTTGGATGTCTTGAAGATGGACCTGCTCCGCGACGGATGGATGAAGATAGAAGATGCTGTCTGGATGAAGACTTCTGCCCATCTGGAGGACCACTTCTGCCTGGTTGGATGAAGACTTCTGCCAGTCTGGAGGACCACTTCTGCCCGGTTGGGTGAAGACTTCTCACGGTAGGGTGATCTTTAATTTAATAACTTTATTATAGTGACAGCGATGTTGGGGGTGGCAGATTAGGGGTCAATAAGATTTTTAAACTAATTACACCTACTCTAATCCTCCTAACAAAATAAAAAAAGCCCCCCAAAATAAAAAAAAGCCCTACCCTACACTAAATTACAAATAGCCCTTAAAAGGGCCTTTTGCGGGGCATTACCCCAAAGTAATCAGCTCTCTTACCTGTAAAAAAAATTACAAATCCCCCCCAACATTAAAACCCACCACCCACACAACCAACCCTACTCTAAAACCCACCCAATACCCCCTTAAAAAAACCTAACACTAAGCCCTTGAAGATCACCTTACCGGGAGAAGTCTTCACCCAACAGGACCAAAGTACTCAACGAAGCCGGGAGAAGTCTTCATCCAAACTGGGCGAAGTGGTCCTCCAGACGGGCAGAAGTCTTCATCCAGACAGCATCTTCTATCTTCATCCATCCGGCGCGGAGCGGGTCCATCTTCAAGACATCTGACGCGGAGCATCCTCTTCAATCGACGGCTAACACAGAATGAAGGTACCTTTAAGTGACATCCAAGATGGCTTCCCTTCAATTCCAATTGGCTGATAGAATTCTATCAGCCAATCGGAATTAAGGTAGAAAAAAGCCTATTGGCTGATGCAATGATTGGAACAGCCAATAGAATGCCAGCTTAATCCTATTGGCTGATTGGATCAGACAATCGGATTGAAGTTCAATCCTATTGGCTGATTGCATCAGTCAATAGGATTTTTTCTACCTTAATTCCGATTAGCTGATAGAATTCTATCAGCCAATCGGAATTGAAGGGACGCCATCTTGGATGACGTCATTTAAAGGAACCTTCATTCAGTCGTCGGCCATCGGAAGAAGAGGATGCTCCGCGTCGGATGTCTTGAAGATGGACCTGCTCCGCGACGGATGGATGAAGATAGAAGATGCTGTCTGGATGAAGACTTCTGCCCGTCTGGAGGACCACTTCTGCCCGGTTGGGTGAAGACTTCTCACGGTAGGGTGATCTTCAAGGGGTTAGTGTTAGGTTTTTTTAAGGGGGTACTGGGTGGGTTTTAGAGTAGGGTTGGTTGTGTGGGTGGTGGGTTTTAATGTTGGGGGGGATTTGTACTTTTTTTCAGGTAAAAGAGCTGATTACTTTGGGACAATGCCCCACAAAAGGCCCTTTTAAGGGCTATTTGTAATTTAGTGTAGGGTAGGGCTTTTTTTATTTTGGGGGGGCTTTTTTTATTTTGTTAGGGGGATTAGAGTAGGTGTAATTAGTTTAACAATCTTGTAATTTCTTTATTTTTTTCTGTAATTTAGTGGGGGGTTTTCGTACTTTAGATAATTTTATTTAATTGTAATTAATTGTATTTCATTTAGGTAATTCATTTAATTATAGTGTAGTGTTAGGTGTAATTGTAACTTAGGTTAGGTTTTATTTTACCGGTAAAAGTGTCTTTATTTTAACTAGGTAGTTATTAAATAGTTAATAACTATTTAATAACTATTGTACCTAGTTAAAATAAATACAAAGTTGCCTGTAAAATAAAAATAAACCCTAAGCTAGCTACAATGTAACTATTAGTTATATTGTAGCTATCTTAGGGTTTATTTTATAGGTAAGTAGTTTTAAATAGGAATTATTTAGTTAATTGTAGAAATTTTATTTAGATTTATTTAAATTATATTTAAGTTAGGGGGTGTTAGGGTTAGACTTAGGTTTAGGGGTTAATAACTTTATTATAGTAGCAGTGACGTTGGGGGCGGCCACTTGAATTGTATGAGGTTTGTAATCATTTGATTGTTTGCCCTATAAATATTTTGTTATTCACATGATTAGGTTGTTCTGATGAAGGGGATTCGTACATCTACAAAACTTTAAATTAATTTTGGATTTTTTCACCCAACAGGTCCTGTGAGTGTAGTTCATTTGGAGATATATATATATATATAAATATATATATATATATATATATATATATATATATATATACAACACACAGTGAAAATCCAGCACTCACAAGCTCTCAGCTAAGATTAAAAGCAAAAATGGAAGGGTTAGTTACTGCATTTAGCCAAATGGGACAAGCCCAGGTACCTCGTCAAGGTCCCTTCCAAAACCTTGGGTCCCTAAAACAGCCACACAATGCAAGCTCTCAATCTAACTAACTGGGAACAAGTGAAGGGTGCACAGGCTTATGTAATCACCCTAGACATATACAAAACACAGAAGGGGACTGCACTCTCAGACTAGACTCGGTACACATTCCATGACCCTGCAACATGCTCAGCCCTGGGTGCTCACTGGCACTCACAGGAAGTTGTGCTGTCCCCAGAGTCACAGGCAGTTAACCCCAGACAGGGCTGGGTGCAAGGCCCATAGGGAAAATTACAAAACAAATTAATACAACGCACAGAGAAAGTCCAGCACTCACTTGAAAGCTCTCAACTAAGATTAAAAGCAAAAATGGAAGGGTTACTTACCACATTTGGCCGAATGGGACAAGCCCAGGTACCTCGTCAAAGTCCCTTCCAAAACCTTGGGTCCCTAAAACAGCCACACAATGCAAGCTTTCAATCCAACAAACTGGGAACAAGTGAAGGGTGCACAGGCTTATGAAATCACCCAAGACATATACAAAACACAGAAGGGGACTGCACTCTCAGACTGGACTGAGTACACATCCCATGACCCTGCAACATACTCAGCCCTGGGTGCTCACTGGAGGAATTTGTTGATTTGCCTTTCTCCCACATACAAAATAAATTATATAATTTTGTTAGCAACATTTGCATTGTTGTGCAATCCAGGAACACACACTTTTAAAAGTTTCATTATTTAAAATTGAGTGCTTTGTCCAATCCATTTATGTTTAATTTTGACTTTACTGTCCCTTTAAACAGTTACAATTTCCATGTGAATTATGACCTTTTGTCAATATGGAAATGTAGACTTAGACGTCAGATAAGAACCACGTGCCTAACAAGTCTGCTGATCTTTCCTATAAAGTATAAGCTTAATTCATTTTTAGGATAAACTTATGTTTATCCCAGGGATTCTTAACCATTTAACAACAGTGATGTACCCTGTATGTCACCTGTTACAGGGGGTTTAAAGGGCTCTAACAGAGCGGGTCTTGTGACTTCACTATTTCAGCATTCCTCTCTCTTTCTTCCTCTTACAGTCGACTCAAATTCAGAACAGAGTTACAACTCATCATAAATCTTAAAGAAAGGCCCGCCTAAGCTCGCCTCACATCGCCGCCGCGGACCTGCAAAAATTCACCTAAGTTATCAAAAAAGCTGTCAAAAAGCCGCGCACCAAGTACGGGGCGATGAGCAGCGGACTGTGAGAGTTATCACTCATCCGATCTCGCTGCTCTTCGGCTTTTTTACAGCTTTCTTGCTAGCCTGTCACTAAACACCCACACTAAACTACACTGTTCTACCCCCTATACCGGAGCCCCCCGCAACTAAATAAAGTTACTAACCCCTAAACCGCCACTCCTAGACCCCGCCGCAACTCTTATAAATGTATTAACCCCTAAACCGCCGCTCCCGGACACCGCTGCCACCTACATTATACCTAGTAACCCCTATCCTGCCCCCCTATACCGTCGCCCTCTATAATAAAGTTATTAACCCCTATTCTGCTGATCCCGCACCTCGCCGCAACTAAATAAATAGTTTAACCCCTAAACCGCCGCTCCCTGACCTCGCCGCAACCTATATTAAATTTATTAACCCCTATCCTGCCCCCTCTACACCGTCGCCACCTATAATAAATTTATTAACCCCTATCCTGCCCCCCACTACACCGCCGCCACTGTAATAAAATTATTAACCCCTAAACCTAAGTCTAACACTAACCCTAACACCCCCCCCAACTTAAATATTAATTAAATAAATCTAAATAATATTTCTATTATGAACTAAATTAATCCTATTTAAAACTAAATACTTACCTTTAAAATAAACCCTAATATAGCTACAATATAAATAATAATTATATTGTAGCTATCTTAGGATTTATTTTTATTTTACAGGCAAATTTCAATTTATTTTAACTAGGTACAATAGCTATTAAATAGTTATTAACTATTTAATAGCTTACCTAGCTAAAATAAAGAGAAATTAACCTGTAAAATAAAAACTAACCTAAGTTACAATTACACCTAACACTACACTATACTTAAATAAATTAATCCTATTTAAAACTAAATACTTACCTGTAAAATAAACCCTAAGATAGCTACAATGTAATTAATAATTACATTGTAGTTATCTTAGGATTTATATGTATTTTACAGGTAACTTTGTATTTATTTCTTCTGTTATGTGTGATCAGTCCACGGGTCATCATTACTTCTGGGATATTATCTGCTCCCCTACAGGAAGTGCAAGAGGATTCACCCAGCAGAGTTGCTATATAGCTCCTCCCCTCTACGTCACCTCCAGTCATTCTCTTGCACCCAAAGACTAGATAGGAGGTGTGAGAGGACTATGGTGATTATACTTAGTTTTTAGAACTTCAATCAAAAGTTTGTTATTTTACAATAGCACCGGAGCGTGTTATTACCTCTCTGGCAGAGTTTGAAGAAGAATCTACCAGAGTTTTTCTTATGATTTTAACCGGAGTAGTTAAGATCATATTGCTGTTTCTCGGCCATCTGAGGGAGGTAAAAACTTCAGATCAGGGGACAGCGGGCAGTTGAATCTGCATTGAGGTATGTAGCAGTTTTTATTTTCTGAATGGAATTGATGAAAAAATCCTGCCATACCGTTATAATGAACATGTATGTATGCTCTACATTTTAGTATTCTGGGGATGGTATTTCACCGGAATTACTCTGTAAAAGTACATTAAACCTTTTATTAGGTATTTTTCATGTTAAACGTTTTTGCTGGAATGTAGAATCGTTTGCATTAATGAGGTACTGAGTGAATAAATATTTGGGCATTATTTTTCCACTTGGCAGTTTGCTTGTTTTAATTATGACAGTTTCGTTTCTCTCTCACTGCTGTGTGTGAGAGGGAGGGGCCGTTTTTGGCGCTCTTTGCTACGCATCAAAAATTTCCAGTCAGTTACTCTTGTATTTTCTGCATGATCCGGTTCATCTCTAACAGAACTCAGGGGTCTTCAAACTTCTTTGAAGGGAGGTAGATTCTCTCAGCAGAGCTGTGAGACTTATATAGTGACTGTGATTTAAAACGTTGCTCTGTAATTTTTATGTTTAAAATTTAATTAGTGTTATTTTACTAATGGGAACAAACCTTTGCTAAAAAGTTGTGTTGTTTGTAAAGAGTGATGCTATAACTGTTTTTCAGTTCATTATTTCAACTGTCATTTAATCGTTTAGTGCTTCTTGAGGCACAGTTCGTTTTTGTTAAATAAAATTGTAACCGAGTTGCATGTTTATTGCTAGTGTGTTAAACATGTCTGATTCAGAGGAAGATACCTGTGTCATTTGTTCCAATGCCAAGGTGGAGCCCAATAGAAATTTATGTACTAACTGTATTGATGCTACTTTAAATAAAAGCCAATCTGTACAAATTGAACAAATTTCACCAAACAGCGAGGGGAGAGTTATGCCGACTAACTCGCCTCACGTGTCAGTACCTGCATCTCCCGCCCGGGAGGTGCGTGATATTATGGCGCCTAGTACATCTGGGCAGCCATTACAGATAACATTACAAGATATGGCTACTGTTATGACTGAAGTTTTGGCTAAATTACCAGAACTAAGAGGCAAGCGTGATCACTCTGGGGTGAGAACAGAGTGCGCTGATAATTCTAGGGCCATGTCTGATACTGCGTCACAGCTTGCAGAGCATGAGGACGGAGAGCTTCATTCTGTAGGTGACGGTTCTGATCCAAGCAGATTGGATTCAGATATTTCAAATTTTAAATTTAAATTGGAAAACCTCCGTGTATTACTAGGGGAGGTCTTAGCAGCT
The DNA here is from genome assembly GCF_027579735.1 of Bombina bombina. Taxonomy (NCBI): domain Eukaryota; kingdom Metazoa; phylum Chordata; class Amphibia; order Anura; family Bombinatoridae; genus Bombina; species Bombina bombina. The sequence continues at coordinate 414,116,314 of NC_069505.1, forward strand.
CTTAACGATTGTAACACTGTTGCTATACCAGAGAAAATGTGTAGGTTGGATAAATACTTTGCGGTACCGGCGAGTACTGACGTTTTTCCTATACCTAAGAGATTAACTGAAATTGTTACTAAGGAGTGGGATAGACCCGGTGTGCCGTTCTCACCCCCTCCAATATTTAGAAAGATGTTTCCAATAGACGCCACCACACGGGACTTATGGCAAACGGTCCCTAAGGTGGAGGGAGCAGTTTCTACTTTAGCTAAGCGTACCACTATCCCGGTGGAGGATAGCTGTGCTTTTTCAGATCCTATGGATAAAAAATTAGAGGGTTACCTTAAGAAAATGTTTGTTCAACAAGGTTTTATATTGCAACCCCTTGCATGCATCGCGCCGATTACGGCTGCGGCAGCATTTTGGATTGAGTCTCTGGAAGAGAACCTTAGTTCAGCTACGCTGGACGACATTACGGACAGGCTTAGAGTCCTTAAACTAGCTAATTCATTCATTTCGGAGGCCGTAGTACATTTAACCAAACTTACGGCTAAGAATTCAGGATTCGCCATTCAGGCACGTAGGGCGCTGTGGCTAAAATCCTGGTCGGCTGATGTAACTTCTAAGTCCAAATTACTTAATATACCTTTCAAGGGGCAAACTTTATTTGGGCCCGGTTTGAAAGAAATTATTGCTGACATTACAGGAGGTAAGGGCCACGCTCTACCTCAAGACAAAGCCAAAGCTAAGGCTAGACAGTCTAATTTTCGTCCCTTTCGGAATTTCAAAACAGGAACAGCATCAACCTCCACTGCACCAAAACAGGAAGGAGCTGTTGCTCGTTACAGACAAGGCTGGAAACCTAACCAGTCCTGGAATAAGGGCAAGCAGGCCAGGAAACCTGCTGCTGCCCCTAAGACAGCATGAACCGAGGGCCCCCGATCCGGGACCGGATCTAGTGGGGGGCAGACTCTCTCTCTTCGCCCAGGCTTGGGCAAGAGATGTCCAGGATCCCTGGGCGCTAGAGATCATATCTCAGGGATACCTTCTAGACTTCAAATTCTCTCCCCCAAGAGGGAGATTTCATCTGTCAAGGTTGTCAACAAACCAAATAAAGAAAGACGCGTTTCTACGCTGTGTACAAGATCTATTATTAATGGGAGTGATCCATCCGGTTCCGCGGTCGGAACAAGGACAAGGGTTTTACTCAAACCCGTTTGTGGTTCCCAAAAAAGAGGGAACTTTCAGGCCAATCTTGGATTTAAAGATCCTAAACAAATTCCTAAGAGTTCCATCGTTCAAAATGGAAACTATTCGGACAATCTTACCCATGATCCAAGAGGGTCAGTACATGACCACAGTGGATTTAAAGGATGCTTACCTTCACATACCGATTCACAAAGATCATTACCGGTATCTAAGGTTTGCCTTCTTAAACAGGCATTACCAGTTTGTAGCCCTTCCATTCGGATTGGCTACGGCTCCAAGAATCTTCACAAAGGTTCTGGGTGCCCTTCTGGCGGTACTAAGACCGCGAGGAATTTCGGTAGCTCCGTACCTAGACGACATTCTGATACAAGCTTCAAGCTTTCAAACTGCCAAGTCTCATACAGAGTTAGTTCTGGCATTTCTAAGGTCGCATGGATGGAAAGTGAACGAAAAGAAGAGTTCTCTCTTTCCTCTCACAAGAGTTCCATTCTTGGGGACTCTTATAGATTCTGTAGAAATGAAGATTTATCTGACAGAAGACAGATTAACAAAGCTTCTAAATGCATGCCGTGTCCTTCATTCCATTCAACTCCCGTCAGTAGCTCAATGCATGGAGGTGATCGGCTTAATGGTAGCAGCAATGGACATAGTACCCTTTGCACGCCTACATCTCAGACCGCTGCAATTGTGCATGCTGAGTCAGTGGAATGGGGATTACTCAGATTTGTCCCCCACTCTGAATCTGGATCAAGAGACCAGAAACTCTCTTCTATGGTGGCTTTCTCGGCCACATCTGTCCAGGGGGATGCCATTCAGCAGGCCGGACTGGACAATTGTAACAACAGACGCCAGCCTTCTAGGTTGGGGCGCTGTCTGGAATTCTCTGAAGGCTCAGGGACAATGGAGTCAGGAGGAAAGTCTCCTGCCAATAAACATTCTGGAATTGAGAGCAGTTCTCAATGCCCTTCTAGCTTGGCCCCAGTTAAAAACTCGGGGGTTCATCAGGTTTCAGTCGGACAACATCACGACTGTAGCTTACATCAACCATCAGGGAGGAACAAGAAGCTCCCTAGCAATGATGGAAGTATCAAAGATATTTCGCTGGGCAGAGTCTCACTCTTGCCACCTGTCAGCAATCCACATCCCGGGAGTAGAGAACTGGGAGGCGGATTTCTTGAGTCGCCAGACTTTTCATCCGGGGGAGTGGGAACTTCATCCGGAGGTCTTTGCCCAAATACTTCGACGTTGGGGCAAACCAGATATAGATCTCATGGCGTCTCGCCAGAACGCCAAACTTCCTCGCTACGGGTCCAGATCCAGGGATCCGGGAGCGGTTCTGATAGATGCTTTGACAGCACCTTGGAACTTCAGGATGGCTTATGTGTTTCCACCCTTCCCGCTGCTTCCTCGATTGATTGCCAAAATCAAACAGGAGAGAGCATCAGTGATTCTAATAGCACCTGCATGGCCACGCAGGACTTGGTATGCAGATCTAGTGGACATGTCATCCTGTCCGCCTTGGTCTCTACCTCTAAGACAGGACCTTCTGATACAGGGTCCATTCAAACATCAAAATCTAACTTCTCTGAAGCTGACTGCTTGGAAATTGAACGCTTGATTTTATCAAAACGTGGTTTTTCTGAGTCGGTTATTGATACCCTGATACAGGCTAGGAAGCCTGTTACCAGAAAGATTTACCATAAAATATGGCGTAAATACCTATACTGGTGTGAATCCAAAGATTACTCCTGGAGTAAGGTTAGGATTCCTAGGATATTGTCCTTTCTACAAGAAGGTTTAGAAAAGGGTTTATCGGCTAGCTCATTAAAGGGACAGATCTCAGCTCTGTCCATCTTGTTACACAAGCGTCTGTCAGAAAATCCAGACGTCCAGGCATTTTGTCAGGCTTTAGCTAGGATCAAGCCTGTGTTTAAAACTGTTGCTCCGCCATGGAGTTTAAACTTAGTTCTTAACGTTTTACAGGGTGTTCCGTTCGAACCCCTTCATTCCATTGATATAAAATTGTTATCTTGGAAAGTTCTATTTTTAATGGCTATTTCCTCGGCTCGAAGAGTCTCTGAATTATCAGCCTTACATTGTGATTCTCCTTATCTGATCTTTCACTCAGACAAGGTAGTTCTGCGTACTAAACCTGGGTTCTTACCTAAGGTAGTCACTAACAGGAATATCAATCAAGAGATTGTTGTTCCATCCTTGTGTCCAAATCCTTCTTCAAAGAAGGAACGTCTTCTACACAATCTGGATGTAGTTCGTGCCCTCAAGTTCTACTTGCAGGCAACTAAGGATTTTCGACAAACGTCTTCCCTGTTTGTCGTGTACTCTGGTCAGAGGAGAGGTCATAAGGCTTCGGCTACCTCTCTCTCCTTCTGGCTTCGTAGCATAATTCGTTTAGCCTATGAGACTGCTGGACAGCAGCCTCCTGAAAGAATTACAGCTCATTCTACTAGAGCTGTGGCTTCCACTTGGGCCTTTAAGAATGAGGCCTCTGTTGAACAGATTTGCAAGGCTGCAACTTGGTCTTCGCTTCATACTTTTTCCAAATTTTACAAATTTGACACTTTTGCT